>NW_021318800.1:464715-479632 GCF_001605985.2 Dendrobium catenatum | reverse complement strand
CATGCAACAAATATGATTTTCTATATAAGCGAACCACTTTAATTTGGTGGCATTTGTTAACTTCTGTGTTATGAAAAATACATGGAATAAAAAATCATTATAAATGATTACCTGTGTGTGAAACCCATCCCAAATCCTTAGCATAAATGCCAATACAACGCCCCATAACCTGCAAGCAGTGCCAAATCATATTATCTTGCAACTTCTCATAAAAATCGTGCTCAAATCATGTAGCCTTAATGTAATCTAAGGCTATTGTTTATGCTATATAAAAAAAAGAGTGGAGGAAGTCTTTCACTCTTTTATGCCAAAACTCCCACAAGCATCATGTCGCCTGCTTTCATCTGCATCTCCCATTTCCACCAACTCCCATAAGTAATAACCCAACGTCTCCCTCTTCTTCCTCCTACTAAGCTCTACACATTTGAATCTACTAGCTGAAGACCTGCGATCTCCTCTCACACCTACACCTAATCTCCATCTGTAATGTTCGCCTCTATCTCAAAGCTGAACCCTTTATTCAACCCTAATCAATGATCCCATCTGACCTCTCCCCTAGCTGAATCAACATCTTCCTCCAACCTCCAGGCTACAACCGAGAGGCCATATCCCTCTCCATCCAGTAGCCAACCTGACATCCCTTCCACCCTAACCTTCTTCGATGATGCTCCCCTCTAGTCCGATCGAAGCTATTACATTTTGATAGTAAGAAGCGACAGAGTTTGCTTCCTGGGCTTTCTATTTTAAGGTTGGGTCTAGCTTCCCAACCAACTTTTAGAATTGAAGCTGCTCTCTCATTCAGGATTGGGTCCAAATTTTAAACTTTTAGAATTAAAAGTGTAGGCTTACCTTGATAGGTCATTCGTCTTTACTTCTGAAGGCCTATCCCTATATATGACTTATTTTACTTTCCCCATAGAAAACTTGTAGCCCTCACGATATGTTCATATGACTTATATATATATATATATATATATACATGAATAAGCATGAGTAAACTGAAACAAATGCAATCATAAATATAATAAATTTGAAGTGCAGTCATAAACATAATAAATATGGAGTGTCATTAAATAGAACATTTTCTAATTCTTATAGCATCGTTTGGTTATCTCATCTCACTTGGAATCCATTCTTCTAGTTTCTATTTTTTTCTCCTATTATACACCACCTCAATTGTATTTCTCCTCCACATTCAACCTACTCCTTTAATTAGTTCCGTTTCCTCTTAACTTTACTTATTTATCTACTGCTTTCAGCTTCCCTTCCCCTTTTTCTTACTAGTTTCAGCCAATCAGAACTAATTTTTGAAATTTAAAATTAGCAACTAGTTATTAGCAGCTAAATTTCAAAACAATAGAATACAATATTTGGCAAAAATTAATATTGCCAAGAAATATTTCTACTAATTTAAAACATGCTAATTTCTTTTTTACTTAATGCACTTATCCATAGTTTGCAGCCCCCCTTTCTTTTTCTCATTGCTTAGTAAATGCTTCAACAATTTTCACTTCTTTCCTACCTCTCATTACCTCTCTCTACCTTAAAAATCAGCTACACATAGCAGCCCAACAGCAATCACAGTAGTTCGGTACCTATTTTTATTCACAATTTTCTGAATTTAGCCTGCAGCAGCAATAATTCAGCATTTAGCAGTAGCATTCTCACTTGGATTAAGCAAAGAACTCTTTATTTTATTTTTCAGCCAGCACATACACTTTAAACTTCAGAATTCCTAATACTCCAAAGTCTATTTTTCAGCCAGCACATAAACTTTAAACTTCAGAATTCCTAATACTCCAAAGTCGGAAAACCTAAATTTAAGCAAATACTTTCCTTACCTTTATTAGTTGTTGCTAACCCCACACGCAGCAGCCCCACAACTCCCTCTGTTAGCAGCTTAGTGAGCCAAAATTCAAGGAATAAAGAACAATTGATGGGTGAAGGAGGAAATGGAGGAATGAGATGAGCTTTTATTTAGCCACTTAGGCATTTAATATCAATTTTATAGTACTAATGCTTTTTTTTTTTCACTAACTTTCCACCAAGCATCTCAGACACATGATCCATCTTCCAATAATCAGTCCATTCCATGGTTTTATAAGTGGAATTTAGTTTGTTCCACTAAGTGCATACATTATAGTAATAATATGATTGTTAAATAACAATGCAATTACTTAAATGGATGTAAATCCAATGTTTTAATTTATTACACAATTTAATTAAATCTAATTATACATTATTTTAATTAATTATTATTAGTCATAATTAATAGTAATAAACTTTTTTAATTATAATTAATTAAAAAAAGTAAACCTCTCTTGTGCTTCAATTTACATGAGCCAACACTATCACCTCGCCGACCACCAAGGTATAACCTCCTTAACTTAAACCCAACTCTCGACACTTGCGATAAGCTGGAAAACCTTCCTATGTGCTCACATAACACGAGGGAATGAAAACTGGTGTGATGCTTGCGACGAGGTGCATAATCCCCGGAGCGCTGATGTAGCATGAGGGGCATGAAAAATAAGTACCCAAACTTGGGAAAACAACTATGCCTTTTATAAATAGGTGCTAGAGATTCTTAAGCGCTCATGTAGCATAGAGGGGATTAAAGAAATTGTAGCCGTGGTGAAACCCGACATCTACTTGAAGAGCTCTTATAGCGTGGAGGGGAAGGATGTCTCTTGGTTTTTCTCCTAAATGGGGGAGACGCTAGGAGGCTGTGAAATTTTTCAGTAAAAATAGGGGGACTTAGCATCCAATGAACAAAGACTTGGACTTGGACTTGAACTGAACTTAAATTCAAAATGAACACTATAAACATGAACTTGACTTGATCAATCAATTGTGAACTACACTTGAACTTGAATGAAATGCATAAGACCTAAATTGAAAAGGATGACAGGGAGGTTGATGCAAGAGAACTTGAACTCAGCAAAAACTACAAGGAACAAAATTCAAATTAAAATAATAAGTGAATATTAAATCAACAAATGAAACATCAAAAGAAAAATACAAGCTCTAAATGATGAATCCAAGTCATCCAGATGAACATCAATCAACAAAATAAGGGGTTTGTGCTAAAGTTTTAGATGAGTATTTACAAAAAAAAGTGCAAATGATTAGTTATGATTCAAAACTATCAAATGGACACCAACAATTAATGCAAGCAAAGAACTCGTTGCGGAAGATCTTCAAATAATAATGATATGCAAGTAAATATGTTAGTTCCTTGCATATATTGAAAACCAATGAGAATGAGTGGACATATAACACATGATAGAAAAAGAGCTTCCAAGCAAGTATAAGACTTGTAACAGACAAGACTTCAAGCAAACATAATTCACACACAAGCAATAGATTTGTGGGGAAAAATAGATTAAAGGCAGGCTATGAATATGATAATGCCTTGCACTCAACATCATGTAGTTTGCAAATGAACAAAACCATATGTTATTAAAAGTGCATAAAGAGAATATGTAATGAATGCAATTCAACTGGAAGTCAATATCAGTGTGCAGATGGTACACCAACTCCTCTGCAAATGATAAAGTCATAAGCAAATATGCACAGTGCAGCATAAGATGAATGCAAGTAGCATGCAATAGACATGAAAACATCTCTATAATAAATACCAAGCACACAAATAGATGCTTTCAAACCCACAGGCAATGAAGTTTAAATTGATGACAATCTTCATGCTAGTCATGAAAAAGATGCAGCAGTCTCTACTATATACATCCGTAAACACTGATAAAGGTTATGGATGGTAAAAGATACAACCAATTCATGACTAGTTGTAGGAGGGTTAATTATGTGTATAGTAGCCCGTCTATGGGGGATAATAAATGACATGTACTGGATGCTAGATTATTCCTATAGCTAATAGTAAACAAGTATCTGGCAAATTTGTTAATCATTTACATGCAAAGATGGATGATATGTAATAAGATTAAGTACCAGCAAATAACAAATCACAATTTAATATGTAACAAGCATGAAAGACATATGATCAATGCAACAATTTACCCACAATTATGTATAACAAACACAACACATCCATAAATAAAGCAAGAATGTTGTAAAGAAAATAATCTCTCTGCTATCGATGCCAGTCAACTTGTAGATGAAATACATTTTAAATCTCCTACAAATGACGGTGGTGGGCATGCAATGGTTGAAAAAATGTCACCACAATCAATGCCTAAATTCCATACAAACATACTTAAGTAGTATGTAGTGAAGGTTGTGATATCCCTACTGTCGATGTCTGTTAACTTGTAGACAAATACAACCATTCCACGTGAGCTACGATGACTGATGGAACCATTTGCAGATAACAACAGTGGGTATTTTGTAAGTAAAATAAATCTACTATGGACACAGGTATATATATATATATATATATATATAAGTATATATAAGTAGGGATAGAAGGCTACAGCAAATGCAAATGCCTATTGGCCATGGAAATGAACCTTGCGACATACTTGTAGTCAATAATCAATTAATAGTCGGGAAATACACTGATCCATTATAAACAAAGGTAGAGGACATGCAGCAAATGCGGGTACCAACGGGCTGTTGTAGGAGACTTGCCACGCATACTACATGAGTTGTAGGAGACCCTTCATAAGCTCAACACATGACCTTCATGCAAAATTTAGAAGACACTCAATGAATACACAACTCACTTACAACACTCCTACAATCAACTACCATTCAAGATCCTATAAATATTTTGATTCATTACAAATTGAGGGAGTCAATATACAACAGATGTAAGCTCCCATAATTTGTTATAAATGACCTGTCATACACTTGTGTGTGTCCATAAGAAAAATGTAAAGTGATAATATTAAGTGAAAGTGCCTACGAGTTATTGTGGGAAACTCATCATGCATATAACAGGCCATCTACAAGCATCTACAAATATAGTAGGAGATTTGATAGTGCATAATAAACTACCTATTAAAAGTAACAAGTATTCTCGATAGTCTACTTTTATAAAGCAGCAAATAGCTCTATCCACTAGCTACTACGCCATGCCACCAGATCTGTAACATTCCTATATGTAGATAGAAGGCGCATACGAGCTTCCAAAAAGAACACTAAATTCAGAGGGCTGTTTCCTACACAACTAGCTGGCATTAAACTTTCCAAAAATGCTCTCTTGCATGTACTATAATATGTATACACATAAGTACACAAAAGGGGCAAATATAATCACACACCCATATAGGCCCCAGCGAGCGTGTTAGGGGTACACATATGACATCTAGGGATGCTATACGGGTCAATAAATGAACCTAATTTTGAACATGATCCTTTTATGTTGATAGATAGGAGTTGACATAGCTCAAATTATCAAACTGATATACAATCAGAGTGTTGATAGAAATATGTATTTTATATATTCATATAAGGTCTTCAAGGTCTATTACAAAAGAAATTCATCAACAAAAACATAAAGCCTATGGACTCGATCCTCTATCGATAAGTTGGTAGAGTCAACAAAATGGAAATAACCCTAAACACCATGATGATCATGTTGAATGCAGATCTCAACCGGAGTGGTCAATTCCAAATATTTCTAAAATCCATCCCAATTATCTGAAAATCCAAAAATATCAAAATTATTCAAACCCAAAATATTTAAAAATAGAATCATCCATCAAATCACTTAAAAGAAAAATTTATCAACCCTCTATAATAGTTTGTCGATGTAGACAAATTAAAAACTACTCCAACTTACAAAAAGCTATTGTCTAGCCAAAAAAATCATTAGGATCCATTCTTAAATAATTTCCTATCAGAAGGATGTGGTATGTGTCCTCTAATCGACAGTTTTGCCACCAAATGACACCACGGGATAAACAATTATGAACTGGGACCCTCTAAACTGAGTGGTTTACCGCCAAATGGCACCACGAGATAGTGGTTATGGCCAGAGCCAATATGTTACTTAGGGATATCAAATCCTTAAGATATGAATCAATGGAATATAATCGATTGGGCACAAAGCTCTCTATTAGCTAAGGTGAATTCAAATTATTCCCCTTAGATAAGTACCCACCCTTGGTCTATAAGGTACCCTTGGACAAAGAAACCCATGGCTATTGACAAATATCCTTTTGTCAAGTTGGGTTGACTACCTCCTTTGATTAAGTAAACCAAAGGCCACGATGGTCCGGGTCAATGAAACCATGTGATCTTGATTAAATCCATCATCAGTTCCCCCACCATCTCCTTTAAGTATGAAATGGTAATTTTTTTATTTTAAATATTAATCTCTCCTATACGTCAAACCCTTGCTACTATTATATGCCAAATAACATGTATTTCTATGTGTATGATCGATGACTAGCCTTAACCAAAAGTTCTCTCTTATTATCGGGATGGGTAATTAACTATAAGGGCTTGCACATATAGGAAACTAGAACTCAGATCATAAAGTCCTTGCAAAATGAGGGAAAGATCTTTGGGTAGTGTCTTATCTACAATCCCAATCTATCTTCCCAAAATTTATCCTGGAACTTAATCAATTACAACTATCCTGAAAAGCAACAGAGGAGACCAAGGCTAAATTTTTGTAGCCCACAGTTCATGAAAACTATGCCAGTTGAAGTGCAAATCTCCAATCGATAATGGTATTCATGTTATCATTCATATTAAGAATCAATTGTTAATGTAATGATGAGTTGTATTGCACATGAAGAGTTATTTGGAGGTGACAACAATAGTCGTACAACCAATATGTATATGAAAGATGGATATTTGCCAGCAATAACGAAAGGCCCTTCATATGAAGGAAAGTATAAATATAGCTAGCAATCATGCAAATCAATTCAACATCAAAGTTGATAGATGTGCGATTATAATCATGATATAAGTGGACAAATGTAAAATTTATGAACAAAGAATGTGCAGTATAATGATATATTCAATATTGCAACAAAGGATTTTTTACCTACACATAAGTAGCATGATGCTCATAGTGTCCATGTTAGTGAGTCTACAAGTTCATTTAAAGAAACTGGGCGGCACTAATGAAACATGATCCTAATTGAATATAGATTCTCTCAAAGATGAGGGAGAACTTGTAATGAACAAGTATCTAAATGCAAATTTGCAAGTCGTTGCGCCAAACTCTTACAAGCATTATTCATTCATAAAAGGATAATGATACTTAGTGCAATTAGTCAAAATAATTGCAAAAGAACTATAGGGATATGTAGTGAATATGATGACTTTGACAAGTAGCCGATAACTTTCAATACATACAGAATGGATCTCCTACGGATGGTGATAAATACACATACCATGAATACAATGGCTTATTGGCTTACTAATGGTCATAAATTAGGAATGCATTATATTGTGTAAGTGGTGGTAGGAGATACATTGTAGATATGATAATTCTTCAATGCACACGGATTTTCATTTCAATCTTTAATTTGCAAGCAATAAAGAAGGATCGTTTGTATAAAGAATAATATACCTATAAGTGGAATCATCAACTAATGAAACAAGTATAATTATTCTCTTCTGAATGATGATAGTGGACAATCTATAAATGTGAAAACCTCCCTACTACTGATGTCAACTATCTTGCAAGTATACATAGCAATCTTTACAAACGTTGGAAGATATGCAAGTAAATGTGACAGTCCACAAATTAAATAAGCCAATTTCTTACAAACAAAAGGATTCAATGACACTGTAGGAGACCTATGCCACGTCCAATAGGCCAGTTGGAATTAGAAGGATTCTATATATAGTGAAAACAAAGAGGTGAAAATCTATATGAGTTGAAGTGAATCTTAACACACACTGCATTGTGCCTGCTAGAGTTAAAGATCAATATTTGACAAATATGTTGTTAAAGATTGATGTAAAGCTTGGTGACCAAAACTCACAACTATAAATAGAAAAAACACCTATTGTTCCAATTATCTCAAGGAATGCTATAATTATTTTATAAATGGATGCCTCGCATAATTCTACCTGACGACTCGATGTGCCTTCAATTATTGTAATCATTAGTTTGGGGAAATAGTCACTAATTTTGAAGTATAGGACATCAGTAATGATATAGTCATCCAAGGTTGAAATGATTGATTCTTTATTTAAGCAAATAGTAGAAAATGATGATAATTGCATAATTAGATAGTTGCATTTTGATTTCTAAACAAGTTCTAAGAAAAAAAAAACTAGATCAAACCATTATTTTAAAAGAAGGGGTAAGTGAGTCTCAGTTCAACTAGGTTCTAAACATTGAGTTGGATAACACTATTAAGGCTTGCAAGTTTTTAGATGAATAATAGTCATGCATCTAACATACTCTCTATGGATAAATAATGAAGCACTGCGACAAATACAAACTTCTATGAGCTTTCATAAAAGACCCGTCAAATATCCAAAATATCCCTACACATACACTATAATATGTATGCACATAGGTACACAATAGAGGTAACTGTAATCACACACTTAATGGACCCCAGCGAGCATGTTATTGGTACACACGTGATGTCTAGGGATGTTTCAGGGTTATAAATGAACCCCAATTCAAGCCTAATCCTTCTATATGGATACATATGAAATGATAAGTCTCAAATTATCAAATATATATGGTCAAGGTGTTGACTAGAATATCTATTTTATACAATCATGTTAGGTCTTCAAGGTCCATACAAAAGAAATTCATTAAAAAAAATATACAACCAATAATGGACCCAATCCTCTGTCGACTAGAAGATAGAGTTGACAAGGTCTAATTAATGAGAATGAAATGACCTCAAAGTTATCCCGATGATGGCCACATTAAATGCAAATCTCAATCGGAGGGGTCCACACAAGTCTCAAAGAAATACCAATGAAAATCCAAATTCTCAAAAAAAATTCCCAAACTCCAAGTATTAAAAGATTAAAGAAACCTAACGACCACTTAAAACAAAATTCATCCATCCTCTGTAATAGTTTGCTGAGTTAAACAAATTCAAATATCATTTCAGCTCATAAAGAACTAATATCTTGTCAAGAATATCACTAAGATTCATTCTCAAATAATCTCCAACTAGCAAGGATGTGGTACATGTCCTCTAACCAGTGGTTTTACTACCAAATGGTACCACGGTAAATGTTATGATCGGGACTCTCTGAACTACATGGTTCACTGCCAAGTGGCACCACTAAATTATAGTCATGGCCAGAGCCTATATGCTCCCCAATGGTATCAAAAACTTAAGCTATGAATCTATAGGATATAATTAATATAGCACAAAGCCCTCTGTTAGCTAAGGTGGATTCAAATTTGCCCCCTTAAACAAACTTCCACCCCAAGTCTGCAAGGTACCCTTGGATAAAGCAACCCATGGCTGTTGATAAGGATCCTTCTATCAGGTTGGTTTGACTACCTCCTCTGACTTATTATACTAAGGATCACGATGTCTTGGGACGATAAAACCAAGGGATCCTGATCGAAACCATTATCTATTCCCACAACATCCACTTTAAGTGCAAGATGGTGAAATTTATATTTTAAATATTAAAATCTTCCTATATGCAAAGACACGCTACTATTGTATATTAGATAGCATGTATCTATACGTATTTATTTTGATGACTAACATTAATCGAAAGATCTCCCTCATTACCATGAGGGGTAATTAACTATAGGGGATTACACCTATAGGAAACCAGAACCTCAGATAATAAAGTCCTCACAAAATGAGGGTGAAATCTCTAGGTAGTGTCTTATCTTTAAACCTAATCTGCCTTCCCAAAATTTAACCTGGAACTTAATCTGTTAAAAATCCCTTGAAAAGCAATGGGGAGGCCGGAACCTATTTTTTGGGGCCCATAATCTATTATAATGTTGTTGTATAATTGACCACTTAACTTGTGTATGAAACAACAATACATAATGCTTTCTTTGCTTATTCATGGGCCAACTCAACCTAGAAATAATATTGATGTTTATTCACAATCAATGTGGATGAGTTGAAAGGATTATAAGAATTTGGTCTACAAATATATGACTTATCAACTAAGGAAAATTTGCAAATGTGAGTTCCATTATTATGAACTATAAATAATTTTTCAGGTTATGCTATTTTATAAAGTTATAACTCAAAAAGGAAAGTTGCATGTCATATCTTCTAGGAGCATACATATTCAAAGTGGTTACATTTTAGCGGTAAGAGATATTATATGGGACATTGGTGGTTCTTAGGTCAAGATCATTCTTATAGAAAAGATACTCTATCTTTTAATGTTGTGAAGAATATGGGACAATACCACCACTTATTAATTGATCCACAATTATAGAAGTTTGGAAAGAAAACATCTGTTCATTCTAAATTATCTTATAATTGGAAGAAGTAGTATATTTTTTAAGTTTCCATATTGGAAAAAAAAATCTTTTTCGTCTTAAGTTAGATGTTATGCATATTGTAAAAATGTATGTGATAAGCTTTTGGGTATGTTATATCTTGATGGATGGATAAAAGATTGTTGACCTCTATGATAGAATAAACAAAAAAAAAATTAAAAAATTAAAATACCTTTGTCATGTCACCCTACCCTAAATCCCTATTAAAATCTAAAGCCTATACCACCTTCTGCTCAAGTTGTGTCCGCCGTCGCCACAGCTCATTATTATGTAAAACTACACCATTTCAGAGCTAACCACACGCAACTCATCTCAAGCATACTGCTGTTCATGTTATTAAAACAAAGGAGAAAAGGAGAAATGAAGATGCTTGTTTTCATTCTCCCTTACCATTCACAAGCCTTCCAAAGCCTCTATCCTACTTCTCCTCCTATTCGCAAGACCCCTACAAACCTTCGGCTTCTTCTCCTCTTCTCCAATCTCCATCCTGAGGCCTTCAAGCCTTTCGTAACTCTTCTACAAACCTTATGACCTCCTTCCTACATCTCCCACTGCTAACCCCTCTACACTAGCTTCTCCCGAACTCTCTATTTCTCCGACCGAGAGAGAGAGAGAGAGAGAGAGAGAGAGAGAGAGAGAGAGAGAGAGAGAGAGAGAGAGAGACTGACCTTGACCCCTACCTAGTTGAACCTCCTCTCGCCGACCTGCTCCAAACGGAACCCTAGGCAAGCGAACTCCTCCCTTCATTCCGTGAGTAGGAGTCAACAAATCCTGAATCCTTAGACATCTCTGCCCTAGCTGAAGACCTCCATTGTTGGTCAACCTGGCTCCTTTGATTATGTTTCTTCCTTGTCGGATCGAGAGTAATGATAATTTGAGTGGAAGTACATATGGGAGCTCGCTTGTTGTGAAGGTAATTTCTCCCCTTCATTCGCTTCTTCGACCAAATCCTGTAAGCCGACTGAACTCTAAAGCAAAAAGGGGAAAACATTGGATTTAACTCACTGTGGGATTTAAGAGCTCCTAAGTCATGTATTCAATAGGATTTAGAATAAATCCTATTTCTAGTCCAATGCTAATCCTATTCATTTCCTACCTAAATCCTATATCCAATTTGCCCGTTTAAAAATAAATGCAATTCATTGTAATTAATTATTACTAATATTAGTTAATTATAGTTAATAATGATTAGTTTAAGTTAATTATAATTAATGTTTTATTAATTATCATTAATTTAAGTTAGTCATAACTAATTTTAAATTAATTATAAGTTCAAGTTAATTATAACTATTTTTCTAATTATAATTAATTGTTAGTTAATTATAATTAGTAAAATTAATTAAAATTCATTAAAGTAAATTATAATTAATTTTCTTTAAGTATAATTAATTATTATTAATTATCATTTATTCTAGTTAATTATAATTAATCTTTATTAATTAAAATTAATTATTCTTAATGATAATTAATTTTAGTTTATTATAATTAAAACAATTCTTTTTTTATTGTTAATTATAATTATTTATAATTAAATATAATTAATGTTCAATTATTATAATTATTATCATTAATTAATTATTCTTAATTATAATCGGTTCCCAAAAGAAGAAAAGCCTTTCTCTCGCCTTGATCCTCATATTCACCTCTCCAACCTACATGAAGGTATAAGTTTCTAGCCTAAAAATCGTACTCTCGAGGCTTGCGATGAGCCGATAAACCTCCCTATGCGCTCATGTAGCATAGGGGAGGGAAATCGGTGTGCCGCTTGCAATGAGGCGGGTGATCCCCGAAGCACTCATGTAGTGTGAGGAGATATAAACTAAATACATGGGGAAATCAATGTACTCTTTTGAATGTGTATCAGAGACCTCTAAATTCTCTTGTAGTGTAGTGGGGATTGAAGAAAATGTCGCCATGGTGTCATCTGATATCTACCTAAAGCGCTCCTGTGGCATGGAGGGGAATGCTGCCTCTTAGTTTTTCCCTTAAATGGGGGAGACACCGAGAGACTGCCAAAATTCAGATAAATAAAAAAAGGACTAATTTAACTCAACCAAGGAGAGCTTAATTTGAGCTTGGACATGAACTCAATTTGAACTCGGACTTGCACTCTACAATATAGGAGGGGACTACTTGAACTCAAATGAGTTGAACAATGAACTTGATTGAACTCAAAGGACCATAGAGGACATTGAACTTAAGTTGAAACATATTGAATGAAGCTTCGACACGGCTCAAGAAAACTTGTCATTGAACAATAAAAAACATGTTGAACTCAAATAATTTGCAATCTATCTTTAACATTGACCTCAATTAGGTGATATGAAACATAATTTAAAATAAAAATTTTGATTTGATATGGTGCAACATACAAACAAGGGACAAGCAGAGAAAAACTATAATGAAATGTTTATAACTGATAACACAAAATCTTCTTTGAAAATTTAGAGATCATCACTACAATTGGGTAACAAATACTAATGATCAATAGTTTCAACCTCATTGTACATGTTGAAATCCATTTTTACAAGTATAATTCGACTTCTAAATAACAAGATTGTGGGGAATATGGCTTCATCATAGAGCTACTATATCAAGGGATCCCTTGGAACATAATAGTCTACTTGCAATGGTGGACATGATACATTCCTAAGCAACAATCGAGAGGTATTGTAAGGGATGTAGTGATCTACCTATGAGTTATAATACAAAGTTTTCAATGAACATCAAGGAATTAACATGTCAATTAGAACGTAAATGTCATTAAACAAATCTATCATTCACAATCTAAGTCATTTTCATATGACTTAGAATAGTTTCAACTTGAATGCAAAGGACTTGTGGATTTCAATATATTTTGCTTAAAATGATTGCAATAAATGTAACATATTTGCAAGCAAAGACTAAATGGAATTTACAAAGATATGCATATGATCAATAATTAAGGGACTCATGATAAATCGAGAACATATAGAAAAGTTATTGCAAATCAAACAAAAATAATGACAATTAGTTGTGAGGATTGTATCAATCATATGGAAGAGATAGTTATCCAATAACATTACACACTGAAGGAAATTATGAAGAATATTATTGGCATTAGTTAGCTCGTAGCCAATGATGACTAGTTCATGACTAATAAAGGTTGGTATGCTAACAAGTTCAGTGACCCGCTCATAGTCAATGATGATAGAAGCATGCATAAAAGTGGTCTTTCCCTAATGTGGATGTAGCGATTTATCTGCAAATAAAGGCAAAAGATACATATCAAATGCAAATACATATGAGCCCTTATAAGAGATCCACTATATGCACGACATGTCATTTGTGGAAAAATATAAAAGAAACTATAACACAAGCTACTGCAAATTGTCATAGGAGACCCGCCATGTTCACCAAATGCCATATATGATCAAAAGGTCAAAGGACTACAATAAATGTAAACTCCTATGAATCGCTATAGGAGATCTGTCATGTGTGCAACATCATATCTAGAAGGAAATAAGAGGAGAATTGTAGTAAACACAACTCACTGTTGCGAATCTATTTTCATGACTTATGTTTTGATGATTGACAAACACTATTGATTCTCTTGGACTGCCTGTTACTTCTAACTTTCTAGGAATCGAAGATCGGACGAACAAACGAAGCCAATTCAAGATTATATAGGTTTAGGGTTGAGTCAGTCTGTACTTTATTTTTTCTCTTCTTGAGTCTATTTGTAATGTTCAAAGAGACTAATGCTAAGTAACCCTACACACACACACTTGAGAGACTTAGAATTTATATTTTTACTCATATCGGCTAGGACGATATTTACATCGTCCTGGACGATCTGGCTTAAAACAGAAATTTAAATAATGATTCTTAATTAAGGCAGTCGTCATTAACAGATCGTCCTAGACAATACGTGTATTGGTCAGGACGATAAGCTCAAAATAGAAAGAAGTTATCGCCATAGACAATTAGGGTATTATGTATTTTTCAATAATCGGCCAGGACGATCATTGATCGGCCTGGACGATATTCTCAAATTATACCTTAATTGATAAGGAAATCAAGGGAGTAATTAAGGATGATTGATACGATCATATCGTCCTAGATGATCGCAGGATCAGCTAGGATGATCTATTCAAAAACCTTAGTTACTTCTGGACGATAAATATCGGCTAGCTCAAATTCAGGATAATGCTTTGGACGATTTTCCTCTGATTTGAACTGATCGGCCGGGACGATCGTGAGATCGGCCTGGACGATCAAGCCAATTTTAAATCATCTAGTTTGCATTTAGGGCGATGCTCTGGCCGTTCTTTTGAGATTTATACTGATCGGCCAGAACGATGTCCATATCGGCCTGGACGATATTATCGGCAACTTGCAATTAATGAGCTCCTTTGAAGCTCTTCTATTTAAGAGCTCTTGTTCAACATTTTGAACAATCTTTTGCTGCTGTCTTGACCTGAGAAGGCCTTGAGGAGAGAAAGAGAGAGAGGGAGAGAGAGAGGATCTTGTGAG
>NW_021318800.1:456748-463177 GCF_001605985.2 Dendrobium catenatum | reverse complement strand
TTAAATGTAGTCTGTCTACAGGACACAAGGGTTGCTTCAAGGATCGCTCTGTTTCTTCTTCGTCTAGAGTTTCTCATCCGTGGAAGGGTCGATAGAGATAAGGAGTCAGCATCTGATTGTGGTTCTCTGCCAGCTTCAGGAGGAAGCAAAAGGAGATAGGTTCTCTACCTTGTCAGGGTGGCAAAATGAGGTTCGTTGTAAAGGCTTCTCCGCCTAGCTGTGGGGGCTAAAGGAGAGTCACGATTGTAGTTTTTACTTCTTTGTGAAAAGAATTTTTAAAATACCAATTTACCCCCCTCTTGGTTAGCTTGGGCAAACGAACATTCACTCACCTGCTTTCAATCTCTGCAAGCAATGAAAGTCAAAAGGATATATATAACTTGATGACAGTCGAAGGAGCAAAGATCTTTAATAAATATGTCACCTACAAGTGAGGACAATTAATGTGTAACATCCACATCAGTCCTATAAGAGAGTATATTAGTCTCCAATCTATACTGAAAGCTAAGGCATAAGCAAATATATCGACTTGCCAGTTAATATGCATGAAAGAATTATAACTTATGTAACACATCATATATACATCTGAGCCAACAAATTATTATGAATTCTTCAATATCCCTTCAATAAATATAAAATGACTTGCAGATGCATGCAGCAATCTCCTAGAAATGTAAAGCCAGCTTGCAATAAATACAATGACTTGCAGGTTAACATATATTAGAAGATTCATGATGAATATAACAATATTCTACAGTCAACATCAAAGCACAAGCAGATAGAAGCAATGCAACAATGACAAATGCAAATACCCATTGAAAATAATATAAGACCTATTATATGCATATCGATATATTTACAAGTGATAATGTAGTAGGTTGTGGGTGTTACAACACTCCCACAACCAAATACCATTCAATGGTTAGCAATATGTCAGTCCACTACAAGTAAAGTAAAGCGATATGTAATAAACACAAGTGCCTACAGACCATTGTAGAAGACACATTATACACCTAATATGTTTTCCATAAGTAAAATACAAAATGACTATATCAAGTGCAAGTGCCTACAAGTTACTATAGGAAACTCATCGTACACATTGTACACTATCTACATGCAGAGAAGAATGAATTGCATCATGAGGAAGCTCCTATGAGCAAAAGTAGGAGATTCGTCAGTGCACTATAATATACTTAAAAAATTAATAAGTAGTGCATACCAGTCTACCTATATAAAATGGGCAAATACAAAAGGTTTGCACTAAACACGAGCTTCTACGAGTTACTATAAAAAAATCATTAAATTTCCAAAAATAACCTCGCACATGTACTATAATATGTTTGCATATAGGTACACTGAAGGGGATGTATAATACACCCGTATGGGCCCTGCCGATCGTGTTGTAGGAACATATGTGACTTATAGGGATTCTATGTGGGTCAATAAATTTGAATCCAATCCTCCTAAGCAGGTAAATAAAAATCGATAAGGTTCAACAAGTAATTATAAAATACCCCTAAACTTCTGTATGGGCCCTGACGAGCATGTTGTAAGAACACATGTGACATCTAGGGATACTGCATGGGTTAATAAATGAACTTCAGTTCAATCCCAATCCTTCTATGTGGGCAGATGGGAGTCTATATGGCTTGAACCATTAAACAAATATACTTTTAGGGTGTCTACCGGAATATCTGTTTTATACGTTCATAGAAGGCATTATAGGCCTTTAACATAGAATATTTAATTTTAATTTTAAATATCAAATATTCAAATTCTCAACCATTTCCAAACATCCAAGCCCACACTGCTACTATACACCTAATACAATATATCTATGGATACAATGTATATAATCAATGACTAGCTTTAATCAATAATTATCTCTCATTATCGGGAGGGGTAATTAATTATAGGGGTTTACACCTATAGTAAACTAGAGCTCATATTATAAAGTCCTTGCAAAATTAGGGTGAAATCTCTAGGTAGTGTCTTATCTACAAACCCATCTGCCTTCCCAAAATTTATCCCAGAACTTAAATTTGTTAAAACTCCCCCAAAGAAGAAAAGTAATATGGGCGATGGCCGGGACCAAATTTTTTAAGCTTATAGATTTCTAGTGACTCCGCTGGGGATTGGTTTCTCTTTTCATCTTTGCCTAGTCGTTATAGTGCTATAGTAGCATTCAAATTCTCATAAGGCTCAATTTCTAAATTTTCCAAGATAATCATTTAATGAATTCAAATGTTAAATATTTTAAAAAAGATTATCACTTGTTTTTATCATACATGTATTGAGATAACATATTTAGAAAAGTTCTGAATTTATCTTAATTGCTTGCTAATGTTTATCTATTTTTATTTTTGGTTCTATGCAAGTTTCTGTATTTTGAAAGTATGGGGTGATTTAACAGACGCTGATTACTAACCCTTACCTTTCATGTGTATGGATGGATCTATAGAACACATTAGTTACTATCCAATTGGTATGTAGAGCTAGCATTCAATTAACAAACGCAATCATTAATACTGGGAATGTTGGAACTACATTCAGTTTGATAATCTTGACTTCCCTTCTATTGTTGTCAGGACTATCACTATTCCTGCAAATGGTGTTAATACTAAAAAGCCTATTAGGAGGCCTCACTTTATTGAAGTTGCCATGTGTCGTGTGAATATGCCAGCACTGCGAC
The DNA here is from genome assembly GCF_001605985.2 of Dendrobium catenatum. Classification (NCBI taxonomy): domain Eukaryota; kingdom Viridiplantae; phylum Streptophyta; class Magnoliopsida; order Asparagales; family Orchidaceae; genus Dendrobium; species Dendrobium catenatum. The sequence continues at coordinate 460,485 of NW_021318800.1, read as the reverse complement.
TTACTATTGAAAATCCTCAAAAGAGGGTCTCTATATTTTAATGACTTTCTCAATCTGATGCCCCAACCACCAAGAGAATTATGGCTGATGGAAGAATCTCTATGGTGACTATAAACACCACTACCCTACCTAGGGAGATTACTGCACCTGGTAAGAATGATGCTAAGACCTCATTTGGAAGAAGGCTTACCAGAAGGTAGAGAAGAAAGAAAAAAGCTAAACTCTAGGCTTAGTAATAATTTGTAATCCACCCCATCAAATCTGCCTACTTTAGAGCATAAAGCTAATGTTCCACTTGGAATAAGTTTACTCACCTAAGATGGGTTAAGAGGAACAACTTTACTAGGGAGCTAAAAAAATCTTTTTCGGATCAACGACCTGAAGCCCTAATCCCTCTAAAGAGGAAGGAGCTTGAAACACTATTAGCTCAAGTTTACAGGGTCCTAAAAACCGTTAACAAGAAAGGAGTGAAGAAGAAGAAGTTCCAACGATCATTGGTGATCGAGACCAGGAGAACACAGCTGAGGGAGCACCTATCTATTGTAATAGATAGAGGAGAAAGAAAGTAGATTCCATGTGGTGAACATCAGGGCGTGACACCTAAATTATAGGTTCAGGAATATACCGCCAAAAGGTCCTAGAGGAAAGGAAAATAAGTCTGAAGGCCAAAGCCTCAAGGAAATGAGAAAGAAAGAAAAAAAGGAGAGTTGATCTAAGTGTCACATCCGATGACGGTTCCCAAAGATTTGCCCCCCAATAAAAAACAAGGTCAGAAATAGGTCCCAAGGAAGGACCATGACAGTGCCCATTCTAACAGTCGACACCTTGAAGAATTCTCTAGGGGATCTTATCGCTCACCAACTCCACCCAAAGAGTTATCCAACTTTAACTGCAGCCCACAGGTCAAAGAAATATCTTACCAATTCAAGAACTGAAGATCCCGTGGCATCGCCTCTCGAAGATCTGAGTATTAGAAGGGGAAAGGGAAGAAGACATAAAAGAAGATAAGGAATATATCGAATGAGGAGAATATATAAAAGAAGATGTAAAAGAAGAAGAAATACACAATACCATGAACATGAAAGTCGTCTATATGGCGAGGCACACTAAAAATAATGATGAAGCCTATTATGATGAAGGTGAAGATGAAGACGACCAAAAACCACCAGTTAGGAAAGTATACGGACAATATCATAAATCTTGGTCCATCACTGGAAGAGAAAGTCATTCCTAAGGAGAAGACAAAGTGGAGGAAGTAGAGGGGAATCCCTCAGATGACGAAAACATCACACTCGTCAACATGAGAAGGCAGATGAGTTGATAAATGAGAATCAAAGATAGAGAAATATCTTAGTTAAATAAGAAGATGTGTGAGATGATGGCTCAAATGGGGGCCATAATGTAAATGATGTAAGGGACTGCCACTATTAGTGTCATACCTAATCCCCTAATCAATCCTCCAAACTTCTAAATGCCTCAAATTATAGGAGTATGGGGCACTCTTGAAGGTGATTATGAAGGCAATAATATTACCTGTCAACCAACTTTATAAAATATTGCAAGTACCTATAAGCCTATGATAGCTGCACAACTTGAGGGAATTATCAACGGGAAAATCAAGGATATTATAACTATTGATCAGGTGGAAAAACTGGTTCGTAAGGGTCATATGTATCCTACTGAATATGATCAGCTGCTGAATCTGAAAGGATATTTTGTACCAAAGTTCAACACTTTTATGGTACTAACAACCCTATGTAGCACTTGGCACAATTCAAGGCCACAAGCAGGAATACAGGAGGCAACGATGCCTTACTCTTCCAATAATTCATCAGCAGTTTGACAACAACTGGTTTCAAATGGTATGTCAAACTTCCAAATGACTCTGTGAAATATTCGTAGAGTTAGAAGCTATGTTCTTGAAGAGGTTTTGCAATGTGTTCAAGAAGATCACTATTGTTGACCTCGCTCTGGATAAGATAAAAGGAAAGAATTACTGACAAAATACATCACTCACTGATGTAATCTAGGTATGAAATATGAGCAACAACTTGAAGAAGAGCATGCTGTGCTGTTGTTAATGTAAACATCAATGATAAGATGCAACTATTTTTATGCATGACTACCATAACCATAGTTCAAGAATTAAACTTATCAAGATCTGAGAGATACTTTGATAAGCCCAATAAGGCTAAAGCCTCATGTGCTAGAAGAGGTGAGGCTGACTCTACATTCTTCTCTAGAGATGACAAAGAAGAATAAGTAGTTTACAACGTAGACAAAGGCAAACTGCTGATGCAATATTAAGAAAAGCCTAAGAAAGTCTACAACCCTAATCCCTAACTAAATCTGATACTTGAAGGAAATGATAAGACACAAAATTATTAGGGTGTTGGAGAACGCCTGAGGAAAACAATGAGAACTAGTGATAGAATGTTCCCTTCTCTTAGAGAAATGATGAATAAAGAATATTCAATCAAAAGGGAAAGTATCTCAAAGTTTTTTTATAAACGCTGAAAGCGGGCTTAGAACTGTCGGAATGCAAGAATCCCGATGATTCAAAATACACTGGCAACCAAAATTAGTATCGATACAATAGAGTAATCATTCATCCTATTGAAGATTGTTATATCTTTATGGATTGGCTCTATAGGAAGTACTAGAAGGGAGAGTTCACATTATCAAATAATGTGTTAACTAATTCTAGAAAATAATAAACTTGTGTAGTTACAACTTTCTCTGTACCACTGGTTGAATAAAGAAAAATGTAAAAGGAGCTGATTCAAGAAGAATAATGGGAGACTGTGGTCTCCAAGAAGACTGTAAAAATGTTAAAAGAATTAGAAGGAGATCTAGGGGTGAAATGGAAATCTCCTATTGAGCTAGTAATAAATTTCAAAGCTCTACTTATGGCATGAGCATCTACTTCTAAACAATTCCCCAACCAAGCTGGTACTTTAAAGTTTGGAAAGGTGAAGCCTTCCAAGAATAAGATCAAATTGAAGAAGCCTAAGGAGAAAAAGACACCAACCCAAAGGGTTATCGACAATTTAGATGAATACTAACTAACAGTGGGGCAACCTATAAAGCTCACTGACATCATGTTAGAGCTTAAAATAGATAAACCTGGGTAGTGACTTTGAGTTAACATATGAATCCTTAGACGTAATAATGGCTGACTCTGAAGAAAATGTGCCATTAAAAGAGTTTAAGCCAAAGGAGGTCGCTTATATGTAGCTAAGGTGTGGTAAAATACTATCAACTCCACCAAAGAAAGGGATCTCGAAAAATTCGTTGGTGAAGTTAAGCCCTATAGAACTGGTCCAAGCTAACCAAGAGGGGGGGGGGAGGTGAATTGGTATTTTAAAAATTCTTTTTACAAAGAAGTAAAATCACATAAACCAAAATAACACCACGAGAAAAATAGTGCGGAAATTAAAGTGAGGAAGAAAGAAATAAGAACACAGAAAATTTATAGTGTTTCGGTCTACTCAACCTACGTCCACTCCCCGAAGACACCCTACGAGTATTGCACTGCAATCGTGACTCTCCTTTAGCCCCCACAGCTAGGCCGAGAAGCATTTACAAAGAACCTCTTTTTGCCACCCTGGCAAGGAAGAGAACCTATCTGCTTTTGCTTCCTCCTGAAGCTGGCAGAGAACCACTATCAGTTGTTGAATTCTTACCTCTACCGACCCTTCCATGGATAAGAAACTCTAGACGAAGAAGAAGCAGAG
>NW_021318800.1:455461-456648 GCF_001605985.2 Dendrobium catenatum | reverse complement strand
ACAAGAGCTCTTAAATATAAGAGCTTCAAAGGAGCTCATTAATTACAAGTTGCCGACTATATCGTCCAGGACGATATGGACATCGTCCTGGCCGATCAGTACAAATCTTATGAGATCGGCCAGAGCATCGACCTGAATACAAACTGAATGATTGAAAATTGACTTGATCTTCTAGGATAATCTCACGATCGTCAAGACCGATCAGTTCAAATCAGAGAAAAATTGTCCAGAGCATCACCCTGAATTTGTGATGGCCGATATTTATCATCCAGAAATAACTAAGGTTTTTTGAAAAGATCATCCTGGACGATCCTTTGATTGTTTAGAACGATGTGATCGTATCAATCTTTCTTATTTACCTCCTTGATTTGTCTAATTAATTAAGGCATAATTGTGAATATCGTCTAGGCTGATCCAAGCTCGTCCTGGCCGATTGAAAAAAATATAGAATACCTTAATTATTTATAGAGGTAAATTCTTTCTGTTTTGAGCTTATCGTCCTGGCCAATACATGTATCGTCCAGGCTGATTGACTAATGACGGCTGCCTTAATTAAGAACCCCTAATTAGATTTTCTATTTTAAGCCTGATCGTCCATGACGATGTAAAATATCGTCCTGGCCGATTTGAGTAAAAATAGAAATTCTAAGTCTCAAGTGTATGTGTAGGGTTACTTAGCATCTGTCTCTTTAAACATTACAAATTGACTCAAGAAGAAAAAAAATCAAAGTACAGACTGACTGAACCCTAACCTACGTAATCTTAAACTGGCTTCATTTGTTCGTCCGATCTTTGATTCCTGAAAAGTTAGAAGTAACAGGCAGTCCAAGAGAATCAATGGTGTTTGTCAATCATCAAAACATAAGTCATGAAAAAAGATTTACAACAATCTCCCCCTTTTTGATGATGTCAAACACAAGTAGAAAAATCTCAGTTAAAATAGTAGTTCATTAGAATTTCAAAGTTACAAGCATCAACTTTTCCTACCACATCCTACTCCCCCTTTTATCATCACAAAAGAGGGTCTTAGAAACATAAAAATAAAAAGAAAAAACACAACAGAAATAAAAACAAACTACAAGAGAAAACTATAGAAAATAAAAAACAGAAAATAAAAATTGGAAAAATGAGGGACCCTGATCATCAGATCGAGGTGGTGGAGGTGTCTGCTGAAAGTAGCTAGCTAG
>NW_021318800.1:448299-454653 GCF_001605985.2 Dendrobium catenatum | reverse complement strand
CGTGACTCTCCTTTAGCCCCACAGCTAGGCGGAGAAGCATTTACAAAGAACCTCTTTTTGCCACCCTGGCAAGGAAGAGAACCTATCTGCTTTTGCTTCCTCCTGAAGCTGGCAGAGAACCACTATCAGTTGCTGAATTCTTACCTCTACCGACCCTTCCACGGATAAGAAACTCTAGACAAAGAAGAAGCAGAGTGATCCTTGAAGTCTCTCTCTCTCTCTCTCTCTCTCTCTCTCTCTCTCTCTCCTCAAGGTCTTCTCAGGTCATGCAGCAGCAAAACATGTTCAAAAATGTTGAACAAGAGCTCTTAAATATAAGAGCTTCAAAGGAGCTCATTAATTACAAGTTGCCGACTATATCGTTCAGGACGATATGGACATCGTCCTGGCCGATCAGTACAAATCTTATGAGATCGGCAAGGGCATCGCCCTGAATACAAACTGAATGATTGAAAATTGACTTGATCTTCTAGGATAATCTCACGATCGTCAAGGCCGATCAGTTCAAATTAGAGAAAAATTGTCCAGAGCATCGCCCTGAATTTGTGTTGGCCGATATTTATCATCCAGAAGTAACTAAGGTTTTTTGAAAAGATCATCCTGGCCGATCCTTCGATCGTTCAGAACGATGTGATCGTATCAATCTTTCTTATTTACCTCCTTGATTTGTCTAATTAATTAAGGCATAATTGTGAATATCGTCTAGGCCGATCCAAGCTCGTCCTGGCCGATTGCAAAAAATATAGAATACCTTAATTATTTATAGAGGTAATTTCTTTCTGTTTTGAGCTTATCGTCCTGGCCAATACATGTATCTTCCAGGCTGATTGGCTAATGGCGGCTGCCTTAATTAAGAACCCCTAATTAGATTTTCTATTTTAAGCCTGATCGTCCATGATGATGTAAAATATCGTCCTGGCCGATTTGAGTAAAAATAGAAATTCTAAGTCTCAAGTGTGTGTGTAGGGTTACTTAGCATCTGTCTCTTTAAACATTACAAATTGAATCAAGAAGAAAAAAAATCAAAGTACAGACTGACTGAACCCTAACCTAAGTAATCTTAAACTGGCTTCATTTGTTCGTCCGATCTTTGATTCCTGAAAAGTTAGAAGTAACAGGCAGTCCAAGAGAATCAATGGTGTTTGTCAATCATCAAAACATAAGTCATGAAAAAAGATTTACAACAATCTCCCCCTTTTTGATGATGTCAAACACAAGTAGAAAAATCTCAGTTAAAATAGTAGTTCATTAGAATTTCAAAGTTACAAGCATCAACTTTTCCTATCACATCCTACTCCCCCTTTTATCATCACAAAAGAGGGTCTTAGAAACATAAAAATAAAAAGAAAAAACACAACAGAAATAAAAATAAACTACAAGACAAAACTTTAGAAAATAAAAAACAGAAAATAAAAATTGGAAAAATGAGGGACCCTGATCATCAGATCGAGGTGGTGGAGGTGTCTACTGAAAGTAGCTAACTAGCGTAGTAAACTGAGCATTGAATAAGGTGATGTCCTGGTCATGCTGCTGCTGCTGGTGAGTAATGTAGCTATCAAAACAGGCTAAGTTCTCTGTGCGTTGTTGCTTGTAGCTGGCAATATCCTCAGAATATTGCTGCTCCTGTGTAGCAACATAAGCATCGAAGCGGGTCTCCCAATGATCAATTTTCTCTATTAACTGATCAAATGGTGAGTGCCGGTGGAGAGGAACAGGATCAGGAATGGGAGCGGGAGCGAGAGCCTCCTCCTCCTCAGCCCTCTGAGGTTCCCCATCCCCTGGGTGGAGATAAGTACTGTGAAGGATATTGAAGGAGCTGTTTGAGTAGCAAGGAGGCTGAAGGTCGTGATGAGAAGGATATTGAAGATTGTATTTGGCTTCAAGAATGTAGGCTATGAGATGTCCTAAACTAAGGTTGGGTTTCCTTATATGGCCTGGATCGCAAAAAGTTGTTAAATGATCAATGTATCGAAAGAGTTGATCAGTGGCATTAAATTCTCTCCAGGCCATGATGGAAAAGGTAGTCAAAGAAAGAAGAGGAGTGATGTGGATTCGGTCCCCGACTTTTGGAATAATGGAGATGCGAAGGACATGCTGAATTGTCCTAGCATCTTTGACTAAAGAGCTAGTCTCTCCAACATGAAAGGGTGTATTGGTTTGTCGAAGAAAATGGTTTACCATGGACCAGTCAAAATCAGGATCTGAAATGATTATGTGCAACTTATCCCAGGTGGTGGATAGCTGTAAAAGTTCAGAACAGTCCTGATATGTGATCTCGACTAGGCATCGATTCACAAAGGAGATCAGGGCTGTGAAAGTAGAATTTATGCAAAGATTTGCATGAAATTCTAGCAGAAGTTCAGAAGAAAAAGGGACATCGAGGGTAAGAATAAAACAAAGAGAAGTGTGAGCAAAGAGATCCATTACCGGATATGAAAGGTGGGCAGGATTGATTGTTCTGGAAAGGGTAATACCACATTCTTTGTAGCGACGGTAAGCTGCCTTGTCCTCTGCCTCCCTGAATCGAGGGTCCAGAGTGGCCCTCGAGGAACTTCCAGAAGTCTGTCGAACTCGTTTCCCACCAGCCATAGTAAGGAATTAGCAAGAAAATACAAGAGAAGAAGAGGTGTGAGGTGAAAAACATGATTGGAATGGCCTGAATTTAAAGAAACGGCCATATCATCCAGGCTGATCACAGAATCATCGAGGACGATATGGTACAATAATTACGTACATGCCGATTGGATAAAAAGGGGGTCTGATCGGCCGAGCGGATCAGATATCGGCCAGGACGATTAGAAACAGGCGATCATCCCGAGGAGTCAAGCCGGACGACCGTTGAAAAAGCAGATCATCCGGGCCGATTAGGGGTATCATCCAGGATGGTGCACAATAATTGATCGTACCGGCCGAAGTTAAAATATTTTAAATCTGTGCCACATGTATCGTCCAGGATGAATAGTGGATCGACCAGGATGATTGTCCAATAATGGATCGTCTGTGGCCGATTTTAAGGATTTAAACGTGCTGACACGTTGATCATCCAGGACAATCTAGTGTATCGGCCAGGACGATTTACATTAAATGAATCAGCCAGGATGAAATATGTTATCGACCAAGACTATCAACATAATTGCAATAGAGTTCAATCTGATCGTCTAGGATAATAAATTATCATCCACGACGAAGAGTTACAGCAAGCACAGAAAAGTTCATCAGATGGAATTTTGAAGAGAAATTGTCCTATCGTCCATGACGATATAAGAATCCGCCAGGACGATGTGATAAGAAATTTGAATCCAAGGAAAAGTTGTTGATGATCAAAGCCCTCAAAAATAAATGACTCACAATTTCGAAGCTAGAAACAACAACCAAAAGCTAAAAACAAAAACAAAAAAAGAAAAAGAAAAGGAAAAATTTTCTTGTTTTTGGTTTTTATTATTATTATTTTTAGCAAAGAATCCATATGTTAAATTTCTCAAATAATTAAATTTTAGATATTCAAAAGATCAAAGAGTTAATAAGTCAAAATTACATATTTTTCATTTCAAATTTGCATCTTTTCCACTTTCCCTCTTAATATTTTTAAGCTAAATTCTCTTTAACAAAACCCTTAAAAATAACCTTAGTTGTGAGTATATCCTCCAAATATTAGAGAATAGGAGCTCTCTCTCTAACATAGGGAAGAACAAGTCACAAAACAAAATCATAATCATGTGATAAATGCAATGATAAGATTTCATTTAACTTGAAAGATATATAAGAACTTTAGATATTACGCACAAGATAGATTATTGTAGCAGGATAAGAAGACTCTTAGTTTCAAAAACCAGTTGTTAATATGAGATAGACTTTTGTCTAGAAAAGAAAATTATGTTACTAAAAGAGGTTAGAGGGAGGGAAACCATTAACGGTTTTTCTCCCTTTGACCGATTTAGATATGATAATCAATGGTTTTAAATCTCCAAAATCTATAACCTTAAAAAAATAAACATATAGAAAACCAATCATGAAAGCAAAATAAAAACAAAATAATCTAAAATAACAAAAATCTACAACAAAAAAGAAAAAATAACACAAAATAAATTTAAAAAAAAACATTTCAAGAAATTATGAAGCAGCAAGTTTAAGCAATTATGAGCGGTGAGCCTCCATATGTCCAATTATCCTATGCTCCGACGAGGTCTTTGGTGAGAGCACCCCTGCAAAACTCAACAACAGTCAGATTTAGGAACCCAAATAGCTTTGGGTCCCTTCTCATAAAGAGTAGAGTGTAATGCATGTGAGTTATGCTGTGAATTATGTACCTTAGGTCTCCACACCCAATGTGTACTATGGTGAACAGTGCAAGTGTGTGAGATGTGTCCTAGCATGCCACATGAAAAACATCTAACTACAGGAAAAGGATTTCTTAAATGGTTTGAGTTATAATGCCTCTTCCTAGGTCTTGGCTTTTGATCAAGAGTAGGCGTCATCTAAGTTTTCTTAAGTGTATTCAATTCATTTTTAATCCTCAAGTTTCTATTTTTTAGAACATCATTCTCAAACCTCAAGTTTTTCTCTTTCTCTTTAGATTTCTTTAGATCAGATTAATGAGAGGTGTGTTAAATTTTTAATGCTTCATTATCATCAATTAATTCCGAATGCTTTTTATTCAAATCATCAAATTCATCAAGAAGAGCCATGTGATTAGAATAAATCATTGAATGATCTTTAAGAATAACTTCATACTCTTTTTGTAAATTTATACATTCCAATTTTAAGTTAGCATGAGTCTTCTTAAGTTTTTTGTATGATGCATGAATTTTCTCACAAATCTCAAACAATTCATCATAGGTAGATTTACATACCTCTTCCTCATCACTTTGCTCAAGATGATCTTCCCCCATTAAGCACAGGTTTGTTGTCTCTTCCTCTAGTTCAATCTCAGAGGAATCAGTACCAGATTCTGCCTAGAATGCCTTTTGGACTCTCTTCTTATCCTTCCTAAACTTAGGTTTCTCCTCACCCTTTTCCTTTTCTTTGCTCGAGTGATCTTAAAGTGTAGGACAATCGGTTTTGACATGTTCAGGCTTCCTGCATTCATAACAAACAACATCAGAAGATCCTTTAGAATATTTGTTATCCTTACCTTTTCTCCAATAATGCTTTTGCTTCTTCTTTAGAAAGTTTCTGAATTGCCTTGAGATGAAGGCAACTTCATCGCTCTTAGACCCGGAAGAATCAGAATCTGATTTATGCGCCTTCAGTGCCACTATTTTCTCCTTCTTCTTCTCACCTGCATCAAGATTTTTTTGATTCACTCCTTGCTCGTAAGCAATAAGTGAGCCAAGTAAGCTGTCAATCGAATAGGTGTTTAAATCCTTAGATTCAGTTATAGTAGTGATTTTAGCGTTATATGACGAAGGAAAGCATCTCAAAATCTTGTTTACTTTTTCATAGTTTGAAAGTTCTCTTCCTAATGCATGCAGTGAAATAACTATCTAAGTAAACCTAGTATACATGTAAAAAACAGATTCATGAGGTTCCATACGAAAAAGTTCATAGTCATGCAAGAGAATATTCAAACGGGATTGTTTAACCTCATTAGTGCCTTCATAGGTGATACACAATATATCCCAAATATCTTTTGTAAGAAAAGTTGATATTTGCATGTTTACATTCTTGCAACTTATATTATTTTGATGATTTCAAAAATTATTATTGTACATATATCTTCTAACACTATTTGGAACATTTATTTCTTGCTCTAGTGTGTATTAACATTTCAGGAAAATCAACTCCAAGATATTTAAGACTTATAATCAAATTCAACATGTTTTACACACTTAGGGAATTTTTCTTATCTGATCGTACAGGATGAACTTAGTTCGTACGGGACGATCATGTCAATTATCCCTAAGGAGAGCAATGGATCGAACAGGCCAAGGGAAAATTTTTCTAAGTCCTGATCGTCTAGGACAAATTTAATATTCATCCCAGGACGAACGTCTCTGTATTCTCAATATAGCCTGTTCGTCCAGACGAAATTTAGGGTTCGTCCCACGACGATCTTCTCTGTCTTGAAGCTTGCTCTGTTCGTCCAGACAAAATTTAATGTTCATTCCAAGACGATCTTCTCTATCTTGAGGCTCGCTCTATTCGTCTAGACGAAACTCTATTCGTCCTAGGACGAACTGAACCGACATACGTCAGTTGGTTATGTCCTAGAAAATTTTGTGAACCGACTTATGAAGTAATTGTTTCGTACCGGACGAACTTGGTTCGTACGGGATGAATAGCGTGTACGAAAATATTTCGTACCAATATACATAAGGTTCATTTCTGACCATTTAAGTAAAATTGTCCAGGACG
>NW_021318800.1:344536-440161 GCF_001605985.2 Dendrobium catenatum | reverse complement strand
CGTATATATCCTTTGGCCAGCAATTCTTCCACTTGCCGCTGTAATTCTTGATGCTCATCCGGTCGTAGCCTGTAAGGTGGGCGGTTTGGTAAGGTAACTCCAGGTTGGAGATCGATGGCGTGCTGAATTTCACGCAGGGGAGGGAGTCCAGCCGGCAATTCTTCTACCCAGACCTCTCTGTATTTGTCAAGTAACGGTTGAAGCTCTTTCGGGATAGGCTTAATGCTCTTCTCAGCTTCTTTGATCAATACGAGGTATCCTCCTTTCGCCTGTTGGATGGCCTGATTGCATTCAGTTTGAGTTACCAACAGCTGTTCATGCATAGCTTCAAGTGGATGTTTAACAGGTAGGAGCACAATGGTCTCGTGGCCTTGCATCAACGTATAAGTGTTGGCCTCCCCATCATGTACCGTTTTTCGGTCGAACTGCCACGGTCGTCCTAGAAGAAGATGACAGGCGTCCATGGGCAACACATCGCACCACACTTGATCCTTGAATCTGCCAATAGAAAACTGAACAAGACATCGTTTTGTTACTTCAATGGTGTTGCCTTTCTGAATCCAGGATAATGCATAAGGCTGCGGGTGCTTCTCGGTCGGAATCTGCAATTTTTCCACCATAGTGCACGAGGCTATATTCTCGCAACTGCCGCTGTCAACAATAACTTGACATACTCGATTTTGGACGGTACATCTAGTACGAAACAAACTGTGGCGTTGCTCTTGTTCTTCTTTCTGATTGCTCATCAACAATTTTCTAAGAACTAACAGGTTTCCATCGTCAGCCTCAATAATAGTGGGATTACTCGTGGTTTTTGGTTCCACTGTTATTTCTGTTGAGCAATCCTCGCTGGGATCAGTATCATCCTCTAGGATAGTGACGATTCTTCTCGTGGGGCAGTTGGAGGCAATGTGGCCAAATCCCTGACACTTGAAGCATTTTCGCGCTGGGGTGCTGCTGCCCGTGGTTGGGGAAGTCCAGGTCCTACCCGGAGATTTCTCTGGTGGCCTTTCTTGCGATCCGGACGTCCCACCTTTGAAAGACTGGGTAATCTTTTCTCCTGCCAGTTCTTTAAATCTGTTTGCGGTTCCCTTAGAAGAGCTCTGTTGTCGTTCTACTTGGAGAGCTAGATTAATAGCATCCTGCAGAGTCCAATGGGGCTGTAATTGAACTACGTGGGCGATTGCAGGTTGGAGACCTTCCAAGAACCGGGCAACGGTGTTCTCCACGGGTTCATTGAGATCGCATTTCAGCGATAGCTGTTCAAATTCAGCTACATACTCTTCGACCGACCGGTGATGCTGTTGAAGGCGGTGAAGCCTCAAAAATAAATTCCGGCGATGATAGTCGGTGAGGTACTTACGTTGCAACTCCTTCTTCATTTTCTCCCAGCTGGTGATCTTGCTTCGTCCTTCCCTCGCTCGGTTGCGTTTTAAATTCTCCCACCAAAGCGAAGCACCTTTCTTCAGTTTAATAGCTACAAGATTAACAATCCGGTCTGCCGGAATTTCTTTGAACTCAAGAACTCGCTCAACCGTATGCAACCAATCCAAGAATTCATCAGGATCCATTCGTCCTTCAAATTCGGGTAGATCGATCTTAATTCCATTGTCAACTCGATCTGGGGGACGGTCTTGCCGTGGCCTTCTTGGACGAACTTCATCATCGCTTGAAGTATCTTGATGGAAAGGATTAACCTCCTCTTCTTCCAGTCGGCTTCCGGCCTCTTGCTGGTCTCTTCTTGCAAGTTCTTGTTGCAGCCTCTGGACTTCTCTTTGCAAATCTTCAACCACCATATCCCGCATCGGACGCTGGCGGTTCCTCCGTGGCGGCATCTTGCCGGCTCTGATACCAGATGACACCGGCTCCGACTCCTCGAAGGGTGACTGCTGGTGACTCTGAGCTGGATGTCCCCGGATCTCTGCTTCTCCTTCGCCTGGTAGCTTGAGAATTCGAAGCAACCTGTGGGCGGGAAAAAGAACAGAGGAAAAACAAGAAAACAGAACAATCTGTTTTGGGATAATACCAAATGACCACCTCCTTATTTCCAGAGAACAAGACTTATTTATACATCAAAGAAAGAGACTAAGCACTGTAGCCTAATATAGCTACAGGAAATGAAAATTTTAAAAAGAGCAGAGGTAGCCGTTAGCTCCTGCGTCATACGTTAGCTCCTGCGTCACCAACCTGTTCGGTAGAGAGAAAAAAATGGCGCAGATGAATAGTGCGACGCCAATATTGGCATCGCACTGTTCATCCGCGATCAAATGGCGTCAAAAATGGCGATCGGTTGGAGCAAAGCAAGAACGGCAAACAAGTGTTTACCGTTCAGTTGGAGATGCCCTTAACTACTAAAAAAAAGTAAATGTGCTCGATTACAGGCAAGCTTGAACATGAAACTCGATCAGCTCAACTTGGGAGCTCCTTGGCCCGCTCACTTGCACCCTAGATACAATAGGAAAATCATAGGATAAACAAATCGTCACTTCATGATGCTTCACATCTTGGTTGAATTCGTGCAACTGAAATTGCATAGACAAATTTTACTGCCAGGAGATTGGGCCTGTGGCCTCATGGTCGTTGGAAAACCTTCCTCCCGTTCTCACCGAGTCGAGCCGAGTATGTGAGTGTTCTTGTTTGTGTTTATTGAATATCAGCTTATTCAAGTTTGGTTCATATTTGTTCGAGCTTTATTATTTGTGTTCATATTTGGTTCATTTAAATTAATGAGTGTTTATGTTCGTTCGTTTAGTGCTTATCGAGCTTTAAACAAACAAACATGAACGAGCTATAAACGAGCTCTACTTTTAGATGTTCATTAACTTAACAAACGAGCTTTATCGAGCTTTCTAACAACTGATTACATCGAGCATATTCGCGAACGTATTTAACAAATTTTTTTAAACTATCAAAAAAACACGTTCGTGAACATATCTATGAACAAACACATTTATGATAAAAGTAATTGTCTTTGTAACAAAGGAAATGATTTATAAGCAAATTCCATCTTCACAGAGTTTTTCTAACAAACATCATTAATAAAGGCAATGATTTATAAATAAATATCTATATAAAGTTACAATTACTTAAACAACAAGTTAAATAATTTCTGATACATGCAGCAATCACTGATCCAGTAATAACTAGTGGCCACAAAATGATTGCAAAACAAGCAAAGGGAATGCAAACAGACCCAGGAATTAGGGCTGCAAGCGAACCAAACGTTCGACGAGCTACTCGTTGTTCGGTTCGATTAAAGCTCGTTTGTGATCGTTTAATTAGCTAAACAAACAAACTTGAACAATATTTTAAATGCTCGATTCTTAAATAAACAAACTTGAACACTAATGTGTTCGGCTCATTTATGTTTGCGAACAATATCATTTGAAGTTCGTGAACAAACTCGACATTAAGCTCGATAAGAAGCTCGATAAAAGTTTGATTCATGTTAGATTTTGAACTTGTGAATAAGCTAGATAAAAATAATTAATATTTGACTATAAACTTAATAAATATAAATAATCATTGCCTTTGTTACATAGACAATTGCTTTTATTATAAATGTGTTTGTTCATAGATATGTTAATGAACGTATTTGTTTGATAGTTAAAAAAAATTCGTTAAATATGTTCGCGAACAAGCTCGATAAGCACTAAACGAACGAACATGAACTGAACATGAACCGAACATGAACACAAACAATAAAGCTCGAACAAACATGAACCAAACTTGAACAAGCTGATATTAAATGAACACAAACATGAACACTCACATACTCGACTCGGCTCGGTTCGTTTGCAGCCTTAGCACTCTTTTTTGAAGTTTAATAATAATTATATCATTATATTATAATAAATATAAAATATTTATATTATTTATATTTATTAATTCTATAATCAAATATTAATTTTTTTTATCGAGCTTATTCACGAGTTCAAAATCGAACACGAATCGAGCTTCTTATCAAGCTTAATGTCGAGTTTGTTCACGAACTTCAAATGATGTTGTTCGCGAACATAAATGAGCCGAACGCATTATTGTTCAAGTTTGTTTATTTAAGAGTCAAGTATTTAAAATATTGTTCAAGTTTGTTTGTTTAGTCAATTAAATGATCACAAACGAGCTTTAATCGAACCGAACAACGAGTAATTCATCGAACGTTTGGTTCGCTTGCAGCCCTACAGACTCAATTCCCTAATCTGCCAAAAAAAATTACTGCCACTGGGACAAACAGTCGACAGAACTATTGTAATGAAAATTTATTTACATTTTTTTCAGAATTATTTATATTATTAATACTTTTTCATCATGAATACTTTAGCAATTTATATTTATATAAAAAAATTCATAATTCCACAATTGACAGGAATCTCATATCTATGTTTGGTATAAATCAATTTATTTTCATTTTTACTCTGCAGGATTAAATAATTTATCCTTTTCTAATAATAAAATTATTTCATGAGAGCTCGTTGTCATAACTGTTTAATCTTTTCATAAATTTGAAGTTATAAAATACATCTATACTTCAATTAGAAATTATATACAATAATGATCATATAATAAACTTATTATTAAAAGTAGATATGAATATTTCCAAGGAAAATATGAAAAGGTCAAAGAATATTTAATTACTTCATATATATATATATATATATATATATTCTAAAACTCTATTAAAAATAAAAAAAACATTAAAATTAAGGCTTTTATTTGGGATAAAATTTGGTTATTATTTTTTTGCTTCTTGAAAAATTTTTATACTAAAAATAAGAAAACTATACCAATAAAGTCTAAGTAAAATAATTTCTTGATTTGTTGATTATATTCCTTCATAAATAGTTTGCAAATGAAAGACCTAATGATTAGCTAGTTAGGTCTACCAAAATATTGTTTAATTTTTTAATATTGAAAGAAATATTTTCTCATCTCACTTAATGAAAAAAAGTATGATTTCAATAAAAGGAGATGATTTATTAATTTAAATTAGAATTTACTAGCAAATTATATATGAAAAAAAAATCATGTGAATTTGAAGAAAAATGGAACAAATAATAGAAATCTACTTTAATATGACTTTTGTAAAAAGTTTTTTTTAATAGAAATCTACTAAAAAAATTTATTTATTAAGAGCATGCATGTAACAAAATTTATTAATGATGATTAGGCATAAGACTATGTCTAATTAACTTTTCTTCATGCCAATCAAAGTTTCCTAAATTGTGTTTCAACATTAATGAATATTATAATATTATTTTGTGAAAGAAGTTCATTATGCTCATCATAAGCAAATGATTATTGAATACCACAGTTTTATTTTTCAACTGTGTATTTTGATCTAAATAGAATTTTGGTGTATTTTTTTCTCAAATGAAAATGTAACAGAAATATTAGTGTAAATAAGTATATTATGAGGTATAAAATATTATTTTTTTTAAGCATAAGTAAAAAATATTATACAAAATAGTCTAAAATTTAAAGACTAAAATATATTAATAAGAAATAAAATATAGTAATTTTCAAAAATGAAATTATTAAAGGTATTTTCATAAAAATGTTCAATGATAAATATAATACATATGAATAACCAAGCGTGATTTACCATTGGTGAATTACAAAGCTCATTTATACTAATTTTTTAGACATTATATAAATGATAAATTGATAATGGAAGGGCTAAGTTAAATTTAAAAAAAAAAATACACTACTAAAGTACTTAAGGGTGGCATCTTAGGCTTCGTTTGGATCGGCTTTTTTACTGCTTCTTAAATAAGCTTTCTACTAAAAAATTAAAATTTTTATACTAAAAAGCTGTTTTAAGAAGCAGTAAGAAAGTCATCCCAAACGAATTGTTAAAAAGAAGCAATGATTAGTCTTTATGAGCTCATTTGGCTGGCACCAACCTTCTTAAGCATGGACAAACATGAGAAGGTTGCTAACACAAACAACTTGCCATTAGTAATAACTAAATAAAGACAAATTGATTGCATGAAGATTCACTTCATAAAATTATTTTAAAGTCTATAAGAAATATGAACAAAGTAAAATAATGTTAAAAGTCATTACAAATAGAATTGAATAGAAAGAATATCATCATATGTAAGGCAAAGAGGACGCCTCTGTAATGCCGGTTGATAAAGCTTGATTGAGATTAGGGGTGTAAATATTTGACACGACATGAAAATCAGACCCAAACACGACTCGGAATTTTCGGGTTAGACTCGACACGTTTCCAAAATGGGTCGAGTTCGGGTTCCAGAATTCGACCCGTTTGAAAAATGGGTTGGGTTCGGATTGACCCGATGGGTTGTCGGGTCAACCCGAAAACCTGTTTGAGATGACTGCCCGCCTGCCCGAGGACCTACCCACCCCCTACCCGAACCTTGCCCGCGCAGCTGCCCTACTGCCCGCGCGGCTGCCCGCGAACCCTGCCCCACGCGCCTGACTCTCGCACCTGCGGTGCCACGCGCCCCGCGCCTGCAGCTCGCGTCCTCTTCTCACTCACTCGTCCGCGCGTTCCCGTGTCCAGTCGGGTCAACCAAGCAACCCGCCGAGTCGGGTTCGGGTTCGAATTTTGGACCCGTTTACCTACCCGGGTCGGGTTGAGGTCGACCCGTTTGAACCCGAGTTAGTTCCGTGTTTGACCCGAACCCAACCTATGACCCGAATTTGACATCCCTAGTTGAGACCGCCAAGAAATGATTTTTTAAGCTTAGATATTAAGACTTCGTTTGTGATAAGTTTTTTGTTGTTTTCTAAAGCAACTTTTTAGTGTAAATTTTTTTTTTTCGTTTGAGATGGCTATCTTATTGCTTCTTAAATCAGCTTTCTAATATAAAATTTTAAAAAATATATACTAAAAAATTGATTTAAGAAGCAGTTAGGAAGTCGTCGCAAATAAAATCTTAGTTGCAACTAAAAAGGAGCGATGTCAAAGAGACAACAATGATTCATAAAGGGAAAAAAAACACAAAAAAAATGTATACATAGAATGAACAAACTTACATAATAAAAAAAAATGAATCCCTAATTGTTAGAGCAACCATCGAAGTGAAAAAGGACCCCTAATTGCCAGGCCGGCCATCTAAGAAGAAGCAGCTGATTCTTGAGGATTTGTTTGGAATAATTTTTTTACTGCTTCATAACGAAGTTTTTTAGGTAAAAAAAAATTTAAATTTTGTATTAAAAAGTTTTTTTTTAAGAAACAATAAGAAGGCCATCCCAAGCAAAGCTTGAATATCATTCAATATCGTGCAACAAAAAATTTCCAATAGGCATTCGAGTATGAACTTCACTAATGTTAATTTTGTAGCTTTACAAAACAGTAAGAAAATCGTTTCAAATAAAATCTTAATTTCTTTTATATTTAAATCAATTAAGATAAATTTACACACACACATATATATAATAGTTTCTCAAAAAGACTTAATAATAATACTCTTTCCTCAAATCAGAATGACATAAACAGAAAAATATATATTCAAATAAAAAAGATTCATACATATTAACTAAAAATTTGACTTACAAATACCGAAAATAATTTGATAATTCAAAGATACTAATGTTACATGCCTCTTAAAAATACTAAGATTTTTCATTTATGAAAATGATGGCATAAACCATATTGGAGGAGGCCAAATAGGTTGTGAACAAGGGTAAAAAAAATGTTGCAAGCACTGATTTTGAAGTTCGTAAAGACCAAAATTACGAACAACAACGTCCTTCGGTGATGTTACATCCCATTGATCAGTAAAGTATACACAATTTGGTTTAATTCCAGGAGTAACCTTGTGATGCAATGCGAATGTATGGTTACAACCTATAAATATGGAAAAACCATCCAAATCGTCGACATGGATCCATTGAGAGAATGAGCCAGAAGTAGTAACATCTGGCCCTAACTTGAAAACCGAGATCCTAGTTGTCTTTTCATAATGAATTGGTTCACCCAGATCCAATATATAACATCTAAGATTTCGTATACTAAAATATGATGTCTCTCTCTCGACTTTTAAAAGACTTCCCAATAAAAAGAAAATATAGTTCCTACAATTATAATTTATTGTGAACAGGTCTTGTATCGGTGGGCATATCATTTCAATATTTTTTCCAGTGAGATCAAAGGCTAGCACCATCGAGAAATGTGTGATTGCGTAGAACCGATGCTCTTCATTATGATAAAAAACATCTTCAAACACCTCAAGCTTGTTGGTGTCATAATAAGGCACTTGTGGACCGAGTGCCCAGGCTTGGTCATTGGGCTTTACTAAAGCCAAAAATTTCCTATAACCGTAGATGCAACAAGCAGTTCCATGCGAGTAATTAGAAGAGATGACAATTTTTCGAAAATATATTTCAGGAAACTTTTTCGCATCTGTGCTAAATTGTGGACGAATTTCATTATAAAAGGTCTCCATAGAGTCATTTGAAGTATATTCATGCCTGATCCTATGGCATTGTTCTTCGGGGATTGTGCAGAAGGATGGGAGGCATATTTCAGCCTTTGTGAGGGGGTTGAAAATGCGAGGTTGTTGATCTATTTTGTCAAGTGTCACGAGCCATCCATCCTTGGAGCCAATACATCTACGATCAGAGATGTGGTAGTCGAGAGAGCATAAAAGGTGATCGCAAAAGAGGTCATCCTCTTCTTTAATGGCAATATCACAAAAGGCGAGTGTGCCGGAGGCCTCTCCAAATTTGTTGGGAAGGATAAGTCATGGAGAGGGATGACAATCAATACCTAGGATTACTTTATTAGCAACAACATAATTCCATGAGGTGCAGACAATGGAGAAGCGAAGGAAGTCAACGCTGGGCAACTGCGATGAAATTCTACATAGGAGATCTATTGGGAGATTGGACCACGCCATATTGTGTTTTGTTTCTTCGATGCCATCAAGCCCTTATATAGATAAAAGAGGAGAAATATAGCCTAATATAGGGTGAGATGGTTTTAAAATTTCTAAATATGCCAGAGAAATATGATCTTGAGTTTTTTAAGAAAAATATAGAAATCACCTAAAATATTATTGGATCAGAGCAAAAATTGGAGGAAATGGTTATTTAATATTAAATTGATAATGAAAAAAAAAATGTGAATTTGAAGAAAAATGGAACAAATAATAGAAATCTAATTTAATATGCTTTTTGTAGAAAGTTTTTTTTAATAGAAATCTGCTAAAAATTTTTATTTACTAAGAGCATGCATGAAAAAAAAAATTATATATAATAAATAATATGTATAAAAGAATCAAATCTAAAATCTCTTTAATTAAAGATTTTAATAAAAAAACTCTCAACAAATATACTAAAAAGAGCTGCGTACAGGTCACTAAATCTAGCCAAAGAGAATAGGAACTATCAACATCAACAAACTCGAATGCTAACAGGCGTACAGTTCGGAGACCACCCAAAAAGTGCCACGTCATCTGTTACACAGCTGTGCTGAGCACCAATACCAAGTAAACAAATGATATTGCGAGTTCTAGTTAGTCTCATGATGTTGTTCGGTGTCCCCATCGAATAATTTTTTATTTTTTTTAACGCAGCTCACCTTAGCCTGTTGGTTGAGAGCTTAGGCTTCCAACTAAGAGGTTTTGAGTTCGAGTCTTTGTGTATGCGTTGTACGTGTGAGTTTAACTTAAAAAATTTTTTCGAATTGTGAGAGCTTTTCGGTACTCATGAGAGTATCATTTGAAAATAATAAAATAATAAAAATATTTATATAAAATATAGGAAGAAATAGTTTTCATTGTGGTGGCAGAGATGCCACCTCGCTAGTGCTTGATTTTTGGGATATATTTATTTATTATCATTTATTCTTGAAAAAAATTATATGTTACCTTGATGCATTTCAAGCGTGGGTCACATGCCTTCGAAACTAGTCATCTACCAAGAATTTGGATAAATTTTAAAATTATAAATTTATGAAATATTAAAAATAATATAATTTAAAATGTCTTAAAAAAACCAAATCATAATTAAAAGTGAAGCCAGTAGGTGAGATTATTATGTGCCTAGACTAGACACAAAGAATCATATAATTTTATCTCTATGAATAGTAAAAATCAGAGCCCTGCATTGGGTGCCCATACTCACACCCACCCAAGTACCCACCCATACCCAATGGGCATGGGTGGGTATGGGTATGTCCATGACCTTGTGGGTGGGTATGGGTGGGTACTCAACATCAGGGGACAAACTGATTTACATTACTACTCACCATATGCATGCATTATATTACAGTAATCCTTGCTATGTAGTGCGCAACACTGAACCGTGCTACGACCACAATAAATTTTGATTTGAAACTTGAAAGCTTGTAGTCAAAGAAAAGGGCAACAAACCTCAAGGCCATTAATCCACGGAAGATTGTATTCAAGAAGCATGGAAAGTGGGTTGGTGTTGGTGGGTATATCATACCAAAAGTCACCATAGGTGGGTATGGGTGGGCAAAGCCCGCCAGCCTAAAGCGTGGGTACCCAACCAAGACCCCATGTAGGGCTTTGGTAAAAACACAATTATTATTCGTTAGTGGGCTTTTATTGTTCACCGCTGCGCTTTTACTAATCACAAATAAAAAATCGGACGGTTCTCTGATTTAGATTATTATGTGTCCAATCTCCACACATAATAATGTCTCAGTTGACAAGCAGGCGGAGGGCTGAGTTGGTGGAGGGGTTGAGTTGGTGGAGGAGAGACTCTTAATAAGAATGGAGCTCATCTAAATCAGCTCACCTGTTGGCTCAGCAGAGCTAGTTGTTCTCTAAGATAAAGACTTACATTGTTTTTAAATTTGTTTTAATGAAATAAAAAAATTAATGATATTATTTAAAAAATTTTAACTTTTTTATTCTTATATTTTACTAAGTATCTTTATGATAATGGGATGTAGGGCTGTAAAAGAGCCGAGTCAGTTCGAGCTTGACTCGTTAACGAACTTTTAATTCGAGTCTATCGAGTCACGAGCTCGAATACTAATCGAGCACGAGTTTGAATTTGTTTAAGCTCGACTTGATTTAAATAAATTAAATATTAAAAAAATCATTTTTTTCAATTGAAATTAATATTTAAAACCCTAATGAAAGTTGATGCATACCTCAGATAGTGACAACATTAAAAACAAGTGTACATCCCACCACCATTTATTATACCAACAACTTCTTCAGAAAAAAAAAAAATAAAAATTAAAGAAGATTGAACTGACGTACATGACTTTATTGAAGAAGAAAAAATCCTGCTTTTGATTGTATATCGAGTTGAGCCATTGAGCCTGAGCTTGAATGCTCGAGCTGAGATTGAACTCATTCGCTAGGCGTGAGTGACGAGCTAAGCTCGAGTTTACTGTGACTCGAGCTAGACTGGATTACTGCTAATTAGAATGACATGCTTAATTTGTATAAATTTTTTGACATATTTACATATACACCAATATATACTACTCTATTTACACATATAACATCAAATACTTTAATATTGCATATATGTACAACTCATAATTTTGAATAAAATATATGTGCGGTGAGAATGAAACATGAGTAATATATTTGATATTAAAATAATATAAGGTGGTATGTATGTAATATTAAAATTTTAAATATTAAATATATAAATAGAATAATATAAAATAATATGTATGTAAATCCCCCATTTTTTTACCACATGGAGTGAATGGTTCTATAATTCCTGAAAAAAAAAAATAATTCCTAAAAAAAATGATGCAGGAAATAATAGCTCGCCAATAAATGTTGCCGAGCTATCGCCACCGGCCAAGGCCGTCTACTTCAGTTTCAGTAAGCCCTTATCTCTCTCTCTTCCGCCTACTCTTTTCTTTTCTACTTTTTCTACCACTCTCCAATGGCCAACATCGATGATGCCATTGCTCGCGGCAGCCTCCACATACTAATGTTTCCTTTCGTCGCTTTCGGTCACATTAGCCCCTTCCTCCAACTTTCCCGCAAGCTCTCTGCCGCCGGTGGCATCCACATCACCTTCCTATCCACTCCGGCGAACATCCCTCGCATCTCCTCCCTGCTCCCGTCCTCACCCTCCATACGCCTCCACTCCCTACCCCTCCCCGCCATCCCCGGTCTCCCCGCCGGAGCCGAGAGCACCGCCGACCTCCCCCAGCACACAGCCGAACTCCTCAAGCTCGCCGTCGACAGCATGCAGCCACAAGTCGCCGCCCTCCTCGTTGACCTCCGTCCAGATCTCGTATTCTTTGACTTCGCCCAGCCGTGGCTCCCCTCCATCGCCCACCCACTCGGTGTGAAGACGCTCTTCTTTTCTGTTTTCTCCGCCGCCGCCACCGCCTACCTCACCGTCCCTTCCCGCCGCAGCAAGCACTCCATCGCGAACATTGCGGTATTTCATTAAATTTTAGACAAAGTTTTATTTCAAAATTCGCACTAAAAGCTATAGGCTGTGCTATATCTAGAGCGAAGACCTAAGTCAAATTCCCAAGAAAAAAAGTTTAATTGTTCGGCGGCAAAGTTTTTTTTTTTTTTTTTTTAATTCATCCATATTAAAAGAATGTGAAAAGATTTCATTTTTTTATAACAGTGACTAACTAAAGATTCTTGCAGGGCGAACTCATCCGCCCTCCGGCCGCCTTCCCTGACTCCACCGCGCTCTCCGCCGGCGTCCCCGCCTACCAAGCCGCCGACTTCTCTTACATCTTCAGAAGCTCCGGCGACGCCGGCGAGCTCTCCGTCTTGGACCGCGTCCTCACTGGTCTCACCGGCTGCTCCGCCGTCGTCGCCAAGACCTGCATGGAAATGGAATCTCCCTACATCCACTACATCGAATCCCAGCTCGGCAAACCGGTCCTCCTCGCCGGCCCGGTCGTCCCCGAATCACCGGCCGGCTCGCTCGGCCTCGAGTGGACGACCTTCCTCGACCAATTCGCTGATGGCTCGGTCGTCTTCTGCTCCTTCGGCAGCGAGACAGCGCTTAGCGAAGAGGGGGTCGAGGAGCTTTTGCTCGGGCTGGAGATGGCAGGAAAGCCATTCTTGGCCGTGCTAAAGGGCGGCACCGCCGCCTTCGGAAAGGCCTCCGCCGACGGCAGCGGCGCGAGGTTGGTGAGGGAGGGATGGGCCCCGCAGCAGCTGATACTTGGTCACAGAAGCGTGGGGTGCTTTGTATGCCACGCGGGAATGAGCTCGTTGGTGGAGGCGGTGGTGTCGGGATGCAAGCTGGTGTTGTTACCGCAGAGAGGTGATCAGTACCTCAACGCCAGACTGTTCGCGGGGGATTTGGGAATTGGGGTGGAGGTGGAGAGAGAGGAAAGCGGTGGGTTTAAGAGGGAGGCGGTGAGGGATGCGGTGGTGAGGGTGATGGAGGAGGAGAAGGGGAGGGAGAGTTTTGACAAGTGGAGAGAATTTTTCATGGATGGTGAGGTGCAAAAGAAGTTCTTAGAGGAGTTTGTGGAGAAGTTGAAGGAATTGGCTTATGGTAAATCATCCAAGTGATATTATTTTGAATTAAACCGTATGCCATTTATGGATCTTATTTAGGAGTTTTTATTTTGTTCGGTTGACCGGATGCAAGAAGCATCCGGTCGTAGGAAAAAAAAAAGGCGGTACCGAGGTGTACCGAGTTTTTCAAAAAACTCGGTACACCACGGTACCGAGTTTTTTTTGCCTACGACCGGATGCTTCTCTGCATCCGGTCGGAGGACGTAATAATTGTTCCTTATTTAGGGGGTGTAATCAAATAAATGCAACGAGGTGCAAGAGAGGTTCTTAGGAGGGGGTTTGTAGGGGAAGTTGTAAGAGTTGGCTTATAAATAAATTGATCAATGTGAGATTGTTCTGAGGAAAATTCTAAGTTATGTGAAGGTCTTGTTTTGAGTTTTTAATGTAACGAATGTTTTCGTTTATATTTTATTATTTTTGTTTAGTTGGTTGGGAGCTTATATTATCAATTAAGAAGTTTTGAATTCATAATTTGGATATGTGATATGTGCGTGAATTTGTGTTAAATTCACTCAAAAGTCTGTAAAAAAATATTTTATTTAAATAATTTGATAAAACAAAATAAAGTTATAAAATTTTATAATGATTAATGATTAGTTTTAAAAATTGATTTATTTATTAGTTTATATTTGGGAATAAGCTCTTTTGATAATTAATAAATGGGTCATTTTCCTAGGCAACTAATCTGGCTTTGAAGCGAGCCACAGATCTATCAGAGAGGTGTTTGGTTCGATATGTTCACTTGCACCTGAGATAGAGGCATTTGGAGGTGGGGTTACGAGCATCCACGTGCCCTGTTATTGTAAGTCAAAGAACTCGGCTTCCATGACTTTTCTCAGTTCAATGCATTTAATTACATCAGAGTATGTAGTGGGATCAAATGGAGGAATTAACCATGTTTGCATATGGAGAAGGTTGAATTGAGTG
This sequence comes from Dendrobium catenatum, assembly GCF_001605985.2. Classification (NCBI taxonomy): domain Eukaryota; kingdom Viridiplantae; phylum Streptophyta; class Magnoliopsida; order Asparagales; family Orchidaceae; genus Dendrobium; species Dendrobium catenatum. The sequence goes on along the minus strand of NW_021318800.1, from coordinate 425,759 downwards.
CGAGGCTTTAGCGATCTCCTTTGCAGTCTGGTAATCATGTGATGATAGATATGAGGTTCAGATGGATCCATAGGAATTAGTGGTGAATGGTTAAAAGATGGAGATGCAGTAGTGGGTGGCTGTGTAGGTATAGGTAATGTATCTGGTGATGTGGAGTGGGAAATAGGAATGTCTGGTATTGCGGTGTGGGTAATTTGAGTTATCTGAGTTATAGATGTAGGAGTAAGTAGGAAATGTGATATAGGTGTGGAAGAGGTTTGTAGGGACATAGTTGTTCAATGAAATGGAAATGAATGTTCGACAAATATAACATGTTAGAACATGTGAATGTGGTTGGTAGCAAGATCCATACATTTGTATCATTTGTAGGAATCTGAATATCCCATGAAAAAATAAGATGTAGATTTAGTTGCTAGTTTGTGTCGAATATGGGGAGGAGTTAATGGGAAGCATTTGCACCCAAAGGTGCATAGGTGGGAATATGAAGGTTGAATGTTGTAGAGAAGTTGAAGTGGAGAAACATTATTAGTAGTGGTGGATGGAATTTGGTTGATGAGATAGGTAGCCGTTAGAACAACGTTGGGCCAGTAACAATATGGGATTGATGCGATATGAAGTAGGATGCGAGTAGTGTCTAGGATGTGTCTATGCTTGCGTTCAACTAATCCATTATGTTCATGAGTATTTGGGCACCAGATCTGTTAATGAATACCATTGCTTTAGAAAATGAATGAGTTGGTCGTTGAGGTATTCCTTTCCACCATCGGTTCAGAGACATTTAATTTTGTAGGAGGTTTGCTTTTTTACTAGAGTTTTAAAGTTGATGAAGAAGTTAATGGCATCATATTTGTTTTTCATTGGAAATAACCAAGTGAATCAGGAAAAATCATCGACAAAAGAAATATAATACTTGTATCCTTGATTAGAAGTAATGGTGTATGTTGCCTATTTTTGGATTTATCAAAAAACTAATTTGTGGCCTTTGGAGGCGCTACATGAGACACATATTGATGAAAAACTAGGTATGTGGAGTTGAGGGTTGCTATTAGATATGGTAGCGAGAACTCGTCGGTGAGGATGACCGAGATGATTATGCCAAATGGTGGAAGTAGAGCTGATGGTTGTGAATGCTGATTTGTTTTTCCAGGAACTCAGGAAGAGAGTGGGTGATTGGATACAACCCATCATGACAAGGTCCCTTGAGTATAGTTCGATTTGTCTTCAGTTCCTTTAAGATAAAGCCTAAGGAGTAAAATGTGATTGAAATACTGTTGTCTTTGGTTAGATTAGAGATAGAAATAAGATTGTGTGTTATAGCCAGTATATGTAGTTGGTGAGAGAGATGGAGCTTACGTGACGGGGTTTGTAAGAGTCTTGCACCAGAGTGTGCTATGTGAATCGAGCGGCCATCTCTGATTGTAATCTTATCGGTTTCTTGATATGGATTGGATTAGAAAAGATTGTCAAGAGAATGTGTGACTGGGACGAAGCACCAAAGTCAAGATACCAGTCAGTTGAGGGTGGATTTGAGAAAGCTAGAAGGGCTTTGTTAGCTGCTGATGGTGATTGTGGAATATAATGCACATTCAATCAGTGCCAGCAGACTGAAGCAGAGTGTCCCTTATTGTTACATATTTGGAAGATAGATGCTGGACATGGTGGGGGTTTGGTGTTAGTATTAGTGTTTTGGATAAATCTGCCTCGACTTCTTCTATTTCGGCATCTATACGAATAAACATTTATGTGGATCTTTGGCAGGAGAAACCCATGCTGCTTCTGTCGTAATATTAATTACCTCACTTATGAGTAGGGAATAGAGATTGTTAAGACTTATAGGTGTGAGCATAGTTCTTATTGAGGTTTTGAAAGCTTGATATGGGTAGGGGTGTCAATTTTGGGTAATAGGTCGGGTTTGAGTCGAACCCGAAACTAACCCGGCACTATTCGAGTCAACCCGAACTTATCCAATTTTTGCAAACGGGTAGGTTTTCCGAACCCAAACCTGACCTGCTTCGGGTTCGGGTCAACCCCGACCCGACCCGAATGACCTAGTGTCAATAAAAAATTGCTAGTTTTCTTGTCCAAAAACAGGTTAATCTCTGCTTTTCGGATCAAAATGGGTAAATATCGGGATGCCGGGTCAAAATGAGTTTTTGGGTAAATAACGGGTTAATTTTTGGTCAAACCCGAACCCGACCCGATTTTTGAAATGGGTCGAATTGTTGAACCCGACCTGTTTCGGGTTCGGGTCAACACAAACCCGAAATTTTCGGGCTAGATTTTCGGAATGGGTTCAATATTGGCACCCCTAGATATGAGGTTGGAAGATCGTTTAGAGTGTAGAGGATAATGTCCTCTATATCAATTGTATATCCAGCAGCTACTATTTAATCTACTAATGTTTTGATATCAGTTAAATATTTGGTCATGGTTAGATTTTTCATTGATATATTATGAAGCACATTCTTGAGCTGAATAAACTTAAAGTTATTAGTGGACTGAAATTGGTGCTCAAGGGTAGTCCAGATACAAAGGTAGATTCAAGGTGAAGGATATAAGGTAATACATATGGGGTGATAGTGAAACATAATGCCACAACTAAATTTTGGCAGTGAATAACCATTGTGTATAGGAGGGATTAGGAATGGTAGTATCGTCTGGTTATTGATAAAGACTATGAGGAGGTGTGGAGGTGGATTCCATAAAGCTTGAGAAATCTTTGCATGAAGAATTTTGCTGACTTGAGAATGCCTTAGGGAGTAGTTATCAGCAGACAACTCTGTGGGTACGATGCTCTTAAAGTTGGAGACAACAAATTTCAGGGATGAAGGGATGCTTAAGGTCTCAGTAAAGACATTTAATTTACAGAGGTTTCCCAATCTGAGATGTGGCGGAGTTTGCCATGATAAATCTACTAAATCACGAAAACAGAAGTAATTAAGGCTGAGTAATAAGACAGTAGAATTGGGTGAAAGTACATGTGTTTGGTATAACAAATGGCTATGATTTACTGTGGCTTGTGGTTTGTCAGATATAATTGAATGGGAAAATAGTGAGCCATTTCGGTCTCCTAAGTTGCCACGTCTAGCAGAGATATTCTATACCGCCAGTTTAACCGACAATAAAAAATCTGTTCATAATTATTTTAATTCATTTTTGTTGAGCAAAACCAATTTGCTTTTATCCGTCAGTGTCAGATCAGCAGCGAGAACGTACGGTGGATGTTTGTTTGTTGGTTTCTGAGACGTTTTGCTCATCAACTAACCTAAGAATTTATTGCACCCGCAGCAACTTGGAAGGCTTGGCGGTGACTTCAATTTTCTTTACGTTTTTCTTAATATATATATATATATATATTTCACGACTTCCAGAAAGAGAGGTTTAATGGAGCATTTATTATGTCCTCCGACCGGATGCAGAGGAACATTTGGTTCGGTTGACCGGATGCAGAGGAACATTCGATTCTAGGCAAAAAAATGCCTGTACCGAGGTGTACCGAGTTTTTTTGAAAAACTCGGTACACCTCGGTACAGGCATTTTTTTGCCTACGACCAGATATTTCTTGCATCCGGTCAACTGAACCAAATAAAAGCGCGGTTTAATGAGCTCATAATACAAGAAAGAAGCAACAGGCTCAGATAATAAAAAAGTGGAGAAATTATTTCTTTTTGGGGGAACAAGTTTGGGATATTTTGATTCAAAGTTTTGAAATGATATTTTTATTGTTTCTTAAAATAATTTTATAGTGGTAAAAATTTAAAATTTTGCACTAAAAATTAATGAAAAAAGTGGTAATAAAGTGATCTCGAATAAAATCTCAATTTGTATTAAGCTAAACTTAGATGTCTACAGGAAAATTGTTGATTACCAACAACGATTTGCAATAATTTACCTCAATTTTTTGGGGGTTTGGAATTTTCTAGCAGTTCCGACAATTTTGAAATTTTCTACTTGATTTGAGATGAATTTCTTATTATTTTTTAAAATAAATTTTTAGTACAAAAAATTTGTTGAACTAAAAAATTCTGTAAAATTTTGTATTATAAAGCTATTTTACGAATCCTTATTTTTTTTTTTTTTGAATTTATACTACGATTAGTACTCATAGTAGTCAGTCAAAATAAAATTTATCAAATAATCATGGTGAGAATCTTTTAATACATTGTATTGTTATTGTACATAGATTAATGCTCATATATGAAATTATAAATTGTATTTTTAGCATAAATCTAAATAATCTTAAGCAATGGTGTTAATAAGTGATCAGGCCCCGCAAACCTAACTTAAATCCCACCTAAAAAATATGGTTTAAGGTTGATTTGTTTGATAAATTGGTTGGACTTAGGTTCAGAATTCTAACTCATTTATCTAAATTGGTCGAGTTTAGGTTTAGGGTTTAGGATTTAGGTGGTCTAAAGGACCATAGTTGAGTGATAGTGGTCAAAATAATCATAGTCAGTGGGCGACGGAGGTGAAAAGATCATAGTCGATGACGCTGGTCAGAAAGACCGTAGTCGATGGGTGATAGAGGTCGAAAAGATCGTAGTTGGGCGATAATGGTCAAAAGGATTGCAGTTGGGCGGCGACAGAGGTTGGAAAGTTTGTAGTCGGGCGACGGTGGTTGGAAGGGTTGTAGTCGTGTGACGGAGGTTGGGGAGACCGTAGTCGGGAGATGGTGATCAGAGTGACCATAGTCTACAGGCAACGAAGGTCGAAAAGATCATGGTCGAGTGAAAGTGGTTGGAATTAAGGATCACTTTCGGGCGACGATAGTCGAAAGAGCCGAAGCTCAACAACAATTGATGGTCGCATGAAAGTTCGGCAATAATTGGTGGCCGGTTGGTGGTCGGGCGGAAATCCGAAGAAAGTTCGACAACGGTCGGAGGTCCAAGGAGGAGATTAGTGGCAAGAGATATCTCAAATTTCTCTTCATCTCCTCTATTCTTTCATTTTCTTCCTCTCCTCCTTTCAATGAAGAATGAGGGGTCTATTTATTGTTTTCTGTTAGTGGCGTGGTTAGTAAATAGGGAGAATATCAATGTCACATTAGGAGTGGTTCAAATGGACGACTGATATCGATTCTTTTTATCATAAACCATTTATCAAATTTGGCAATCTTAGGTCCATTGGATTTATCTCGTCGAGCCGCTCAATTCAACTATAAGCATCTCACATTTTGGGATCATTTGATTATAAAATTTATTGTTTGAACCTTCTAAATATACTTCAAATCCTCGATTTGGACTCATTTGGGCTCGGATTGAGTTGAATTTAGTGTTGTTGGGTTGGTCTTTTTGAGACATTCAATTCGACAAGAAGTTTGCTGAAATCGGAGTTTGGATGGTCCCGAATTTAATTTCGGAACTTTATGACTCCAATTTGTCTTGAGATTCGTGCCCGATCAAGATTTATTTTTGATGATATATCGTGACCAAATTTTTATATCTAAAAAAAAATGTAATATTTATTTCTTAGATAAATTCAAACATAATAAAGACAGATGCTATGCAATATATGATAACTTAATAAAATTATATATATAAAATCAACATAATAATATTTAACAAAAATACATGAAAAAATTGACACTAGATAAATTTTTAAGTCCATCGAAGCAAAAATTGATCGGCATATTCCGATCAATTTTTTTTTCTAAAGCACTCAAAAGGAGAAAAAACCACCATCGGAAAAGATTATTTCATTTGTAAAATCATAAACTCAACATTATTTACAATTTAATACCAATCATTTATTAACACAATTACTAAACTTTTATAACCGCTATAAATTAGAGGTCTCAATATTTAGCACGACCCAAAAATCCGACCCAAAGGTTATGGGTCTGGGTCAACCTGTTTGGCAAACGGATCGACCCGAAAACCCGAAAGCAACGCATTAGACCAATCACACCCGTGCCCGTAGTCTTGCACACGCTCTGTGGGTCCATCATCTCACTTGTGACACTAGTGCTCGCTGCTCGCCCGTTGCACAATTTGGTTTGTAGGTTGTGTTAGAGTCGGGTTTGGATTTAAAAAATTTTAAACCATTTGAAGAAATGGATCAGGTTTGGGTCGGATGTGTTAAGATCAGGTCAAAGAGTTTGAGGAAAACCTACTTTGACATCTCTACTATAAATAGAACAAATTTTGTTAAATTTGTAAGGAGGTCCTGTTCTTAATTGGGTGATCAGAACATCAAAATTCTCACTATAAATAGTAAACTCATTGATTCACCTCCGTTAAATCCCCAAAACGCCAAAAACTCCTACGTTATCAAAACTAATAATGGCCATGAAAGCCTCAGAGAAGGAAAATTGCACAAAGCTGGCGGCCATGGCTCTCGTGAGCCTGCTGCTTCTTTCTTGCAGCCATTATTGCAATGCCGAAGCTTCAGTCCGCTATACAATATATCTTTCTCCGAGCCAGGAAAACAAAGCCTTGGAAATGGAAGAGAATGGCCATCACCTGGGAGTTTTCGGAACCGCGGCTGCCATAAGATCTTCTACTGCTAGGGCGGCGAACGGTAGCTGGCCGGAGAGAAGCATCGCCGGCGCCACCTATTAACATTAATTATATAGTTGCTATTATTGTTGTTTATGTTATTGATAATGTCGCGGTTGCTTTAATGCTTGTGATGAAATTGGGCACTATTTTGAAATAAAACTTTGTTATTGATTTATTTTTTATGTCACTTAAATAGATTTGATCAAACACGAATGGCTAACATATCTTAGGGGACAACTTTCAATTTTGAATCCGAGTCATCTGAACTTCAATTTCAGCTAACTTATAATCAAATTGAACGTTTCAATGAGACAAAATCAACCGTTAAAATCGGTCCAATCCAAGCTCAAATGAGCTCAAATCAAGGGCTTAAAATATATTTAAAAGCTTCAAATCATTAATTGAAAGGTAAAATAATATCAAAATATTACATGCATAATGTCTAAATTTTGATAATGCATAATGACTAATTTTGCCATCCCTAGAAAATGGTGGCAATAGACCTCCATATTTGAGATGAAACATTGATCTTTATAAATGAAATTAGATGTTGAAATGAATATGATTTTATTTGGGATAACTTTCTTATTGTTTTATAAAATAATTTTTTTTTTGTGTAAAAACTTTTTGTATTAAAAATTTATTTTAGAAAATAGCAAGAAAATCACTTGAAACAAAGTCAAGATCTTATACGATGAACATGGCGTATAGAAGGAATGAAAGAAGAAGGGAGGTGGCTTCATCCATGGTGAATCGAATGAAATTTTCGCAGCCATATAATTATTATTCATCAAAAAGATGAACTAGTTATTATACTAAAGAGGCGAGGACGTAGTAGATGGGATTTCAACCCGGGATGGCGGTTCCCAATAATGCTCGCCCACCACCAGCCTAAGCCTCGGTGGGTCCTTTAAAAGGTTTTGATATATGCTGCCAGTTGAAACAATATTATCATGTAAAAATTTGAAGTTATGAGTTGGTCCGTAAAACATATTGCTTATCATAAATCAGTGGATGATGCAATTTTGTAGCTTAAGTGATTCCCCTTTACTAGGTTTTAAAATGAAATAAAAAATTAAGACTTTGTTTTGAATGACTTTATTACTGTTTTTTAAAGCAATTTTTTAGTACAAAATTTTTTGTACTAAAAAATTATTTTAAGAAGCAGTAAAACAATCGTCCCGAACGAAGCCTAAATATCTGAGTGAATTGCAAGATCCGTAGCCATTAGATAATATAGCTTCCTTAGCTCCAACAATGAGCTACAAAAACTATAGTGTTAAGGCATCTAATAAGCATAAATAAAAAGAGAGAAAACAACAATAACAACAACAACATCAAGCCTTTATCCCACTACGTGGGGTCGGCTACATGAATCCTTTTTCTCCATTGTGTCCTATTAAAAGTCAAATTCTCATTTAAATCTAATAAAGAAAGGTCATTCCTAATATTTTCTAACCAAGTCTTTTTAGGTCTACCCCTACTTTTCTTAACATAAGTCAAACATAATACCTCTACTTTCCTAACCGGGTCATCGGAAGGCCGCCGTTTTATGTGACCAAACCATCTAAGACAACTCCCTCTAATCTTATCTTCTACTGGAGCTACTCCAACCTTTTCACGTATATGCTCATTTCGTATCCTATCTCTAAGGGTAAAGCCACTCATCCACCTGAGCATCCTCATCTCAGCCACACTTAACTTATTATTATGCTTCTCTTTTAATGGCCAACATTCGGCACCATAAAGCATTGCAGGCCTCACTACCATCTTATAGAATTTTCTCTTAAGTTTGAGGGGTACATTTCTATCACATAACAAGCCCGATGCATTTCTCCACTTCAACTATCCAACTTGAATTCTGCTGATAATATCCCCATCTATTTCACAATCACTCTGAACAAAGAGGAAAAATAGGCTTAAGCTCTCAACCATAGTATCGTAGCAGGCAGCCAAAACTAAAAGAAGAAGAAAAAAATCCAACAAACATCTAAAACTCGACAAACTACAGAACTCAAGCTTGTATTTATCAGTTTTCTTATAAGCTATCTATCTATATATCATGAGAATCACATCAATGAACACAAATTTGCACTGATATGCGTCACCATAAAATTTCTCATAAGCAATGTAACAAAAGAAACCGATCTGAAAACAGGAAGACTTATTTCTGGGAAAGCTACAGGATAATTCACTTCACCAGATAGCCAAAAATCGTAACCAGAAGCATATAAAGATAACTTGGAAATACAAAGGCAGAGGTAACATTAAGTGAAGACGAAGGGTTCTTGTGCTTGATTTAGTCCTTGTATTTCATTTCAGAAGTTTGGAAGCCGGGCATGTCGAAAGAAGCGGAAAACTTCTCTACAGTAGCCTTGAGGTTCTCAATATCCTTGTTGTTGGCTAAGCCCTTATTGAAGTCCTTGAGGAGCTTACCATGTTCCTTCTGGATGGTCAGGGTGATGGTCACTGCTTGGTGGAGAAACTCTGCAATTTGTTCAAAATCCTTCTCGACCAAACCCCTGGAGGTCATGGCGGGAGCTCCTGTGAAATATGATAACAATTGACTTTAAAAGAACTAAAAATCCCTGAAAGAAGCTTCTAATTAACACTACTAGAATTGTAAACGAGGGAACCGTAATCATAGCTTTTCAATGCATTTTATGGCTTCATTTGGGACAGCTTTCATACTGTTTCTTAAAGCAGCTTTTTAGTATAAAAATTTTAATTTTTGTACTAAAAAAGGCTGCTTTAAAAAGCAGTAGGAAAGCCATCCCAAACAAAGCAAATATGTGACCTGTTTTTTCTCCTTGCTTTTAACTTGATTTGAACAAGCCAGATGAGAGAAGTAGAATGATTCACTAATAATTAACATTTTCACAGCATGAAAAGTACGCAGGCAGTAGTGTTTTCAGCAGATTATTGAAGAAAATTTTTTTGTTTCAGGATATCCTAATCAAAAAATTCAAGAAGGAAAATGCAATACATTGGTAATTGATATTGCACTAATTTCACAGGTACTATAAATTTTTTCCATAATTGAAAACAAATGACATTCTTTTCCAAAAAAAAAAAAATTGTAACTTTAACAATTAAATACTAAATATTCGATGACAAAAAAGAACAGGACACAACATAATTTAGAACAAAAAATCACATAAGAATATATTTCATACCAATCCGGACACCGCCAGGAGCCAAAGCACTGCTGTCACCAAAGACGGCATTTTTGTTGAGTGTGATGTTGCAAAGATCACAAACCTTCTCTACCTTGTTTCCTATATACAGCAAGGAACGAATATGAAAAACAATTCAGAGAAAAAAGAGTATAAAAAATAGCCAGCTGATCAATCTGTCAAAACATTAAGAAATTATTGGGTTCGGACATTAGACAGAGAGAATCATCCGAATTTTTCTCTGTCTACAATAAAAGTACAGTCAAAGCGCAGGTACTGTAGCAGTTGCACTTTGACTGCGCTTTTACTGTAAACAGAGAGAAATCCGGATGATTCTCTCTGTCCGGAATCCGCACCTAATAATTTGTCCAAAACATGGACAGCCAATATTACCAGTCAAGCCAAGAGGGCGAAGATCCCAGAGGACAAGGTGATTTTCTGTTCCATTGGTCACAATATTGTATCCCTTGTTTATCAAATAGTTTCCAAGGGCAGCAGCATTTGCCTTAACCTGCTTAGCATAAGTCTTGAATCCCGGTGACAAGGCCTGTTTCAACGCAACAGCCAATGCAGCTATCTGGTGATTATGAGGACCTCCTTGAAGGGAAGGAAAAACAGCAAAGTTGATCTTGTCTTCAAATTCATAAACTGCATTCTCAGGCTGTCCCTTCCTGGGTGGCTTTGGGCCCTTCCTGTAGAAGATCATACCAGCTCTTGGACCCCGAAGGCTCTTGTGGGTTGTGGTTGTGACAATATCACAGTGCTCAAATGGACTATTAGCTTCCTGAATTAAAGATGACAATGGAGGATTAGACACCTGAGATATGCTACGACTATTCAAATATGGATCCAGTTTTGCTACGAAACCAGAAACATGCTTGAAAATCCTATCAAACTCGCCAAGCATAATGCAGCATTGCACGATCCACTAGATTCAATTTCAACGCAAGACCTTCTGTAATTTTCTCTATAGGCTAGAAATTTAATGCTCAACTTTTGCATTGTCTTGTTGAAACCAGCATGCACTACCCTTTTTGAATCTGTAATCGGTTTTGGATCTTCAATAAGGATGAAGTCCAATGAAATGGACCACAAATATATTACATTTAAAAGAATCAGGAATAAATTCCTAGATCCAATGTTGCTTTACGTAGAAGAAGTCGTATTAAAGAAGGTCTACTAATTAATAATGGTAGATCTACTTTAGTTCGAACCGAAGGAACCAAACAAGATCAAACTTTCTAAAAACAAAACAAATATAATTTTCTAATCAATAAAACGCAAATTCGAATCACAGATTTACTAAACCGTTTATAAGACTCAATAACCGAAAGCTTCATTTGCCCACACACCAAGATCCAAGCAGATTCACAACACCAAATCCAAACAAATAAACAAACAAAAGCTACACGATAAACAATACTTAAAAAGCAGCACAACCAATGAATCGAACATATAAACTGTACCTGTGCAGCAACAAGGCCGCTGATGTGCGCCATGTCGCAAAGCAGCAGCGCGCCGACCTTGTCAGCAATGGATCTGAATCGCCCATAATCCCAATCCCTCGGATACGCGCTCCCGCCACAAATTATGAGCTTGGGGCGGAAATCCAAGGCCTTCTCCTCGAGCTTTTCATAATCCAAGTATCCCGTCGTGGAATTCACCTTATAAGGCAAGCTCTCGAAGTAAATCGAAGTGGCAGAGATCTTCTTCCCACCGGATGTGTAGTATCCATGAGTGAGATGGCCGCCCGAGGGCAGATCGAGACCCATGATCCGATCATGTGGGTTAAGGAGCGCAGTGTAGGCGGCGAAATTAGCCGGACTACCTGAGTAGGGCTGGACGTTGACGCCCCATTTCTCGGGCTCGAGATGGAAGGCTTCGAGAGCGCGGGATCGGCAAAGGTTCTCGATCTCGTCAATGAACTCGTTGCCGCCATAGTAGCGGTTGCCAGGCATGCCCTCGGAATATTTGTTGGTGAGGGCACTGCCGAGGGCTTCGATGACGGCGAATGAAGTGAAGTTTTCAGACGCAATGAGCTCGATCCCGCGGCACTGGCGGCGCTTCTCCTTCTCGATGAGGTCGTGGATCTCTGGATCGACGGAGGCGAGAGGGGTAAGGCCCCATGAAGCGACAGAGTCCATGGAGGTATCGGTGGAGGGCGGAGACAGGGGGATGAGTGTGGGTGAGGAGAGGAGGGTAGAGGCTGGGATAGGTTGGAGACGCAGAACATTGTGTGCCGGTGGAGGAAGGGTTTTATAAGCGGCGGAAGCGGAGGGGACCTCGATCGCAGGTTGATTTGGTTGTTCCAACCACTGTGCTCGTAATTTCATCGTTGTAATTTATTTTGAATGTTCAGATTCAGAAATATTAAATTTAGTTTCAATTGTTTAAAATAAGGGAGTATCAAAATAAATTTTTTTCTCTTTATGATTTTGTAAAATAATTTCTTAATATTTAAAAATCTTAATTTAATCTTTTAAATAGGGAACTAAATAATTTTACAACTGCTAAAAAAATGTTTATGAGAATATTTTAATTAAATTTTTGTAAAGAGATTTAAAATAGTTGAATTTATTTTAAGTTTAATATAATCTATATACAAGTTAAATAAATTTATATTATATTAATTTTAAGATATATTTAATAATTGAGAAATTTGTAATATTTATTAACCAAATAATATGGTGAGTTATTGTTTATGCGTACATAAATAAATTGGGCTCATAATACCTCATGTGATGTGTTCATATTATATGGGGCGATCAACATCACCTAATTATAAATGATTAAGGAGAGTTTTAAGGAGTATAATGAAGCTATTAATTCTTAATAAGGAAGTGGTTGGGAATAAATTTTACGAGCATAACAATAAAGATTATTTTGTGCGGTCACCGAATGATTCAAAGACGAATTAGAACGGGTAACGTCACCCGGAATCAAGCGGTACAAAGCAAAAAAAAAAGATACGACGCGTTCTCATTCTCCTCTGGACAGCATTTGATGACCTCATAAAATAATTTTTCCATAACAAACCAACATATGAGCCATTTTGGACATGCGCCAAGCAAAATGCACAAAAAGATGGCATTTTCTTTGTTGAGAGAAAAAAAAGATTTTTTTTAGCGTGAGGATTAGGAAGAGGTGGAGAGAGAGAGAGAGAGAAGAAAAGGAGACAAATGAGATTCTTTTAGAGTTTTTTTAAATATTTTTTATTATATCATAGTTTTATTTTTAATCTAATATTTAATTAACGATGTGGCAATTTTATTTATATATGTGTGCTTAAATTTAAAATTAAAAATTTAACATAACTTCTTTTTTTATTACAAGTAAATATCATTATTTAATTATTATAGATACATCTCTCTATGCATAAATTTATATTAAAATTTTTAAAGTTAAATTCAAAATTATTAGAACTACATTTTTCAGCAAATTTATGACAGAATCAAACGTCTTAACAAGATGAAACAATGACATCAAATTAATATAATCTAAGGCTAAATAAACATAAAACAAACAATTGAGAGAATAATTGAAGGATGAATGGTCTTTGAAACTTGCATGCTGACAATCAAATAGAGTGTCTCGATAAGATAAAACCAATTAGCCTAATATCATTCAATTTTGAGGTTATTAAGATGCTTATATGCTTAACAAAGTTGATGATGAAAATAATCAATAGAGACTATCTGATGTGGGTTATAGAATTTTAGCAATATATGTGAAAATGCCACTCTCATTATTACAAATGAACTCTTATTCTTCACATGAGGGGAATTTTCCTTGAGTTTAGAGAGTGCTTGAAAATTTGAAGAATTTTTTAGCTTCACTTGACATTCGACATTCGACAACAATAATCATTGTTAGCCACTACTGTCATCCAAGGCATCTGGCATCACCTGGCTAGAGTCGTTTGATTATTGTGGACAAATAAAATATTGAATGTACCACTGATTTGATGTTTAATGTTTCTTTAGACAAATCTACATAATTAGTATTAATTATATTGAAGGACAAACCAACACATGCATTATCAATTTAAGAAAGAACTGGTTTATTTTCGTATTTATACTCAGCACAGTAAATGTAACAATTATCTCGAAGAATAAAAATTATATTCATCTGTCATTTTGAATACGAAATTAATCTAGGATTAACTTGATCAACGTCCTGATATTTTTCCCACTCTTAGCAAACTAAGATACTATCTATTTTATACTGAGATCAGTTCTTATAGGGGAAAGTCCCAACAATCTTATCTATATGAAGAGAAATTTTCGATTAAAGTGAAGATTAGATTATAAGCATATATATAATATATAAGAGTTGCCTTATATGTTTGAAAATACCAATTGTCCCTTTAAAAATATAATTAAATTTTATAGAAAATATATTTGAATTTTGCGTATGTATACATTTATTATTTATTAAGAATATGAGGTGTGCATATATGACTGAGCTTATGCCTGCTTGGAATTAGCAAGCTAACAACCTAATATACAAGCAATCATCCTTGATGTAATAAATGATAAAGCTAGCTTTGTCCTAAGAGATCAAAGGAATAGATCAGACTTCAAATTAGTGACTCAAGATGATTAATTTTTATTTTATGTTCAAGTGACACTAATGAGATGACTCACTAAGAACTCTACATTTTATATTATTTAACTGATCTAACTAAATTTTGTAACCACAAAAAAATTTCTTAAAAATTTTGGCAGCAAGGTGGCCTTATACTAACAGGAATAGCGTAGCATCCTCCAAGCGCAAGAGGACCCCACTAACTTGCCGTAAGCTTGTGTGCTGGGCTAGTGTAGGTTGTAGAAATAAAATACATGTATGTATGCATGATCGGGTAGATGTGTTTGTGTATACGTATAATACCCAGTATTGTATCGTTATAGAACTAGCATACATGTCCTTACAAAGTCTGGAACAAGTACACTGATGAAAACCTAAAAAAAGTTGCTACCTATTAATGCAATATATCACCATATGATGCAATGCATGTATGCAATGTAATAAATAAAAAAGTGTTGAATTATTTATTGATTGATTGAAAGACTTACAACAAACTCTGACTCTGAGAAGAAAGGTGGTCAGGCTCCACCATAACAAACTTGGGTTCTAAGTGCTTAATGTCTTAGAGCTCTGGGTGTTCTGTGGAATTCCAAAAGAGATTGTCCTCTAAAAAAGTAGACATCATCTTTTGGAGCCTCACTTGCATTTATATGCAGCTGCATTTGACTCTTTTACAACTCATGATGATGTACAAATCGTTCTATATACAAATCTACTTTTACAAACACTTGTACTTGTTCATAAAAAAGAGTAGGAGATAATAGATTTGTTTATGTATGAAATATTAAATAATAAAAAACACGAGGCATTATGTAGCTGCAATGATCCATTATAGATTAGAGATTTAAGAATTCTCTTTTTCTCGCTGTTGAAGATGATAAGATTATTTATAATTTAGAACTATGAACTGATTCCCGTTGTAGGAATTATGGAATTCAAATGTCCATAAGTGGATAATTAAAAAACTGACAAATTGGTTATATTTTGACAGAAGTTTGGAGATGGTGGGTCGATTGTTAGTGGTGGTCGTTGACGTTAATATCCGGAAAATATAAGAGTGCTCTTTAATTCTCTCAGCTTTTGAACCTCTCAATCTGTAAAGAATGAAATAATATTTATATCATTTTTGGGGAGATTACTTTGGTAAAATTTTCAAGAATCTAAAGTAATAATCTATCTACGGTCCATATTAATCTCTTTAATTGTAGAACATTTATTAAACATTTGAATGTTTTAACAATGTCGGAATCAAGTGATCCTAGGCTCTTTTAATTCAACTCGTTAATCCACTCAATTTGACTATATGCATTCTATAATCAAAAGTCACTTGATCCATCAATTTATGTTCATAAATTTTCAAATATAATTCAAGTGTCAGATTTTGGTTTATTTATAATTGGATTGCATCATTTGCATCATCAACAGGTTTATGTCATCGAGATGTTCAATTTAACTATGAGTTTACTGAAATCTTAATTTAGATGATCCTAAATTTAATTCCAAGTTTCTAAATCAAATATTACTTCAAAATTCCTGCATATCATGTGAATTTCTAGAGTTGCATCAATTAGTTTGCTAAAAGTACAATATTTGAGTGTAAAATGTAAATGATTAGGTGCGGAGTGTAGACAGGGAGAACCGTCCGCACAAGTCTTATTCCGCGCTAGGTACCAGCACTCGGTACCACTGGGTACCGCTAGGTACCCATGTTTGTGCGTACGGTGCACACTCTGCACCTAATAATTTTTCGTGGGATAGGCTTGTCCTATGAAGCTTTTGTTCAGGGTTTAATGCTATAGGAAAAGTTATATTTAAACTTTATAAAATAAAACAATACATATCAAGGCTTTAATAGTTTAATGCTATAAAAATATGAAGATTGTAGATAAAATACAAAATTGGTACAAATTGATTATAGACTGAAGGCACTACTAGATAAATTTGTTGATTTGGTCGAATGAAGTTACATAACTTAGATTTCGTTTTGGACAATTTTTTAATAGCTTTTTGAAGTATCTTTCTAGTTAAAAATTTTCAAAAAAAAAGTTATATAAAAAAGTTGTTTTATAAAGCAATAAGAAAACTGTCTCAGCCAAAGCCTTATTCGATAGAATGAATGCAACGAAGAACTTCTAAGCCCGATAAATAGGCTTTGTTTTGGCTTGGACCAATTATACATACTATAAGGCAAGTTTGTGATAACCTTAGTAAATTCAATATCGATTAGGCGAATTTAAATCGGCTTTGGCTAGTCAATATGGGATGCCATGAATTCGCGTCAAATTCAAGAAATTTACACGTTAACCGAGTTCATTAGCAAATTCATGATGGGATTTTTTTTTTAGGAGCACAATGTTTAATTTAAATTAGAAATAGGAGCAGAGTATTAAAAATTTTTAAAAAAGAAGCAAACCAGCCAAACATAATGGCACATTCTATTGAGTGCACCAAACTATTTGGCGTATTTAGAATAAGTCAAACAGTTTGGCGCATTACAATAATTTTAGAATTTAGTCCGGCTAGCTGGGGTGATTTGGTGCATTCTTTAGAATGCATCGTTCTATTTGTGTAGTTTGCTTCTTTTTAAATTTTTTTAATGCTCGGCTCCTATTTCTAATTTAAATTAACCACCATGCACCTTCTTAAAAAAAATCCTTCGTTATGAAACTAACAAGTTCATGTTGGGTCATCTATTTGACCTGTTTAGCTTATATTTTGGTCGGCCATGTATCCTCCATGTCTTAGAGAGCCATTGTATTTTCTATTTTGTAATAAATCAATTTGTTAGATTATGAACAACACGTTCTGAACAATTTTCTATGAACAATAACCTTAGGATTCTCATTCATCTACATTTGCCATATAAAATGAGTGATGTAGAGACATGGAGAGATGTGGGTGCTTATTTGTTCATGTAAATAAATTATATATATTTATATATAGACAGGGGTGTCAATATTTGGCATGAACTAAAAATTATATTCAAATCCGATACGAAAATTCGGGGTTTAGGGTGAAGTGCTATATGCTTGAAACTTGAGATTGACCCATTTTTTACCCGAAAGTCGGATATTGACCCATTTTTTTACCCGAAATTAACAATTTTTTGTCAGCCCCGGGTCATTCTATCATGTGTCGGGTTGACCTGGATCCAAAGTGGGTTGTGTTTGGATTTGAAAATTTGACCCGTTTGCGGAAACGGGTCGGGCTCAGGTTAACCCGAATAGTGTCAGGTCAATTCCATATTTGGGACCCAAAGTGGACTCTTTACAATTAAAATAATAAAAAAATATCTCTCTTTCACGATTAATTATTCTGTGCGGATGCCAAATGGTATCCGGAGACCAACCAGAATGCGCCATTTCACCCCCTTCCCTCGGAACTCGTGGCTCGGTACTACTCGGTACCACTAACATGGCTGCACCTGATTCATCTTCGGACGTAGAGCTGCATCACAGAATAATTTCTCCTCCTTCGCATGTGTTTCCCAATGAAGATAAATAAATTAAATTAAACAATATCAATGAACATATTCCATAGAAATTGACAAAATAAAAATAATTTCAAATAAATTAGATTATTCAGCCACCTACTTACCTACCTACCCTCGTTCACACCAACCCCCACTTTGTTACCGGTGGCCGAACGCCACGCAGCTAAAGCAGCGGGGATTTCACATTCCCGTGGCCCACTCTGCCTGCTCGAACTACCAACGTATCAAATGTCTTCTCTTATTTGGTAGATGACAATGAAATCGCAATTATTAATTATAATATATATATTTATATGAAGCGTCCGATTTGGCTAAGTCTATCTACTTTGAAAGTCGTGTTAAGGGTTAGGTGTGCACGAGGGGGTTGGTGAATGGAGTTCCTCTTTTTCTACCTTCTATTTGGTCTTTGTATATTGTAATTATTTATTGGCTTGATGGTTCAATTTGAACACTTTTTTAGCAAGGCAACATCAAATATTCAAATCTTTTAGTATTTAATTTTGATTAAATATTGAAATCTTTATTATGACCCTTTTGCGATAGGGTAGCTTGTCGTAATTTTTTTTACTTAGGATTCATTTGTGACAGTTTTTACATGGTTGAAGTGACGGAATGTATCGCGCTTGTTGTGTGATAGAAAAGTCTCCCTCAAACTTAAGAGAAAATTCTATAAAATGGTAGTGAAACCTGCAATGTTTTACGGTGCAAAATGTTGACCATTAAAACAGCAGCATTATACTAAGTTAAGTGTTGCAGTGATGAGGATGCTCACGTGGATTAGTTAATTTACCCTTAGAGACAGGGTACGAAATGAGCATATACGTGAAAAGGTTGGAGTAGTTCTAGTGGAAGATAAGATTAGAGAGAGTCACCTTAAATGGTTTGGTCATATAAAACAACGACCTTCCGATGACCCCATTAGGAAAATAGAGGTATTAAATTCGAATTATATTAAGAAAGATAGAGGTATACCTAAAAAGACTTGGTTAGAAAATATTAAAAATGATATTTCTTTATTAGATTTAAACGAGAATTTGACTTTTAACATGAAATAATGGAGAAAACGGATCCATATAGCCGACCCCACGTAGTGAGACAAAATTTTGATGTTGTTGTACTCATTTGTGCCATCTTTTTAACTATTTTTATATTTAACTACATGATCACTAAGTTATGGTAAAAATTAAGCAGTTTTTTAGTACAAATTTCTTTTGAAAGGATAATAAAAAAATTATAGTTGCGGTAAAAAAAAAGTTGTTCCAAATGAAACTTTAGTGATCATACGAATTTATCTAGAGGCCCCATCAGATGATTTTTGTTTTTTAAAGATGTCTATTACATATTGTTGTTAGAAAAAGTAAAATTTAATATTATAGAAGATAGACACCAATGGACCAATTAAATGGCAATTGACCTTAGTTTTTACTTTGATTAGTTAAATTTATGCAGTATAATATAACTTAATTCTTATATTATATTTATTTTACTTCAAGTCAATAAAAAATAATAATTAATT
Organism: Dendrobium catenatum; assembly: GCF_001605985.2. Lineage (NCBI taxonomy): Eukaryota > Viridiplantae > Streptophyta > Magnoliopsida > Asparagales > Orchidaceae > Dendrobium > Dendrobium catenatum. The sequence continues at coordinate 406,484 of NW_021318800.1, read as the reverse complement.
GCATGTAAATAACTACAAATGTTTCAATTACATTAAATTTTACTTAGCATCTTTTTCGGGCAACCAAAAGGCTCCTAAAAGATAAATTCGGCTTCTCTTTTAAAAAAATGTTCTAAAAACTTGGATATTGAGAAAGTATTCAATTTGTTCACTTTTTCTACGCCTAAAGAGCTATTAGTCAAAGCAGAGTGCATCCGGAAATCAAAAAATGTGGCGAAACGATCAATCAAAAGGCCACCTCAAGAAAAAAATAAAGGAACTATTTTAATTCATATTTTTAAACAATTACAAATTTCAATTTTAATTATTTATAATGTTAATAGCCTCTTATATCGTTTTTTTTTAATTTCTCATTTAAATATTAAGATTCATAATTGAAATGTCTAAGTGAGACATAATCAAGTTGAAAATTTCAAAAATTAAACGTGGGATCATCTAAACTTCAATTTCAGCAAAATTATAATCAAATTGAACGGCTAAGTGAGAAGAATCCAACGAAACTAAAATCTGTCCAATTCAAGCCCATAGGCCCAAATCAAGGGACCGAGTATATTTGAAAGCTTCAAAACATAATTTGGATGATCAAATGAACTCCAAGTATAGCATGTTTATAGTCAAATCGAATGGTTCGAAGAGATAAATCTAACTATTCCAAGATCGCTTAATTCTAACATCATTAAGACACTTAAATGTTAATGGAGCACTTCGAATATGTCATTGATCTTCTTTATACTTACAAAGGGTGCCACTCACAAAATTCTATATATCAAAGAAGCAATATGTCTTGAAGAATCTCATAGCACCACCATGACACCACTACCAAACTATCGCTTCTGCACCTTTGCCTTACCACTGTTGAACCTCATCTAGTAGCCACCACCTACATTTATTTGACTATTGTCGAACACCGACTACAGTTCATCCAATCACCATCGCTCGCTGACTATGGCTTCCCCGACCTCCGTTGTCTGCCAACTATGGTTGCTCCGTTGTCATCCAACTATGGTTGCTCAGACTACCATCGCTAACCGACTACGATTCTTCCAATCATCATCGCTCGTCGACTACTACCCCTTAGACCAGCATCACTTATCGACTACGGTCCTTATGACCTTCGTTGCCCGCTGACTACAGTCTCTTAAACCAACGTCGCACACCGACTATGGTCCCTCTAACGACCGTCGACCCGCCAACTACAGTCCCTCCAACCATTATCACCTATCAACTACGAACCATACAACCACCATCGCTCATCAAATATGGTCCATTTAACCACCATCTTTTGTCCAATACAGACCCTTTGACCACCATCGCCCGCTGATTCCAACCCCTCCAATCACCTTGCCTACCAACTAAGGTCACTACGACCTTTATTTCTTGCTGATAATAGTCCCCCGAGCCTTCGTCATATGTCGATTACGATCCTCCGACCTTTTTCACCCATTGACTACGATCCCTCCCTCCTCCACCGCTCGCATACTACGGTCCCTCTGACCTTCGTCACCCGTTGCCTATAGTCCCTATGGACACTACCATCTTTAATCTCTTCAGCCACAGCTGCCCCTCGTCTACTTCCCCTCTGACCACCGTCTCCTGCCAACTCTAGTCCCTCTGAACACCAAAGCCCATCGACTATGGTCCCTCCGACCACTATGGCTCGACGACTACAGTCCCTTCGACCATCATTGCTCGCCCATAATAGTCCCTTCGACTCCATCGTCTGTCGACTACGATCCCTCTAACCACCATCACTAGTTGACTACCATCCCTCCGACCATTCTTTCTTGTCGAATGATGTCCCTCAGACCTCAATAGCCCATAGACTGTGGCCCCTCCGACTACCATTTCCCATCGTCTACAATTCCTCTGACCATTGCTTCCTTTGGACTACAGTTCCTCTGAGCACCACCACCCTCTGATAATGGTCCCTTTGACCATCTTCACCCGCCAATTTTGGTTCCTCCGACCTTCATCACCCCCCCCCCCCCACCCCCCCCCCCAACTATGGTCCTTCCAACCTCTTTCACCAATTTACTATGGTCCCTCCGACCTTTGTTGCCCACCGATTATGATCCCTCTGACCTATGTCGCCTGCCGACAAAGTCTTGTCCCTCCCACTTCAGTTGCCCACCAACTACAATACCTCCAACCTCTGTCACCTGCCGACTACTATCTCTCCTATCATCATTATATGCCACTTATAGTCACTCTGAGCTCCATCGCTAACAAACTTTGGTCCCTCCGACCACAGTCGCCAGCCGTGCCGATTACAGTCCCTCTGACCTACGTCGTTAGCCGACTACAGTCACTTAGACCATGCCTCACCATCACCATCAAACATCCATCCAATAGCCACCGGTGGGTGTTCGTCAGACCAACGATGCCCGCCAAATATAGTCCCTTTGAATAATGTCGCACGCCAACTATGACCCATCGACCTTCGTTACTTGTCGATTATAGTCCTCCAAGCCACAATCACCCATAGACTACTTTTTTCCTGCGTCACTGACCTCTGTTGCCATTTGACTATGATCCCCCTTACCTATATCACTAGCAAAATATGCTCCACCAACCTCTATCGTCTATCGATTACGATCCCACGAATATCCATCGTCCGCAATTTATGGCCCCCCAAACATTTGTCGCGTGTGACTAATGTTCCTCTAACTACTATCGCTTGTCGACTACGATCCATCGCCCACTGACTATAGTCCCTCCAATCTCTATTTCCTGTTGACTATTATCCCTTCGACTACTATATCCCACCAAGTACGATCCCTCTAATCTCCATCGTCTGTCTATTACAATCCCTCTGACCACCATCCTTAGCTGACTACGGTCCCTCTGACCATCCTTACCTACCGACTGCGGTCCCTCCGACCCATATCACCCATAGACTCTGGTCTCTTCAACTACCATTTCCCATCGTCTATGATTCCTCTTTCCTTCGTTGCCCTTCTACTATAGTCCCTCCGACCACTACCTCCCACCAACTACGATCCCCCTCACCATCGACACCCACCAACTCCAGTCCCTCCGACCTCCGTCGTACACCGACTATAGTCCCTCCATCCTTTGTAGACAATCAACTACGGTCCCTCTAACCTCCGTCGCCCACCAACTACTGTCCCTCTGACCTCTGTTGCCCACGAACTACAATTTCTCTTACCTCTATCGCCTGCCAATAGAGGTCATATCCCTCCGACCTCTGTTGCTCGTCAACTATGGTCCCTTCTAACTCTATTGCCCGGTGACTACAGTCTCTCTGATCATTGCCAGATGTCAATTGTAGTCACTCTGAGCTCCATCGATTGCCTATTATTGTCTATCTGACCTCCGTCGCAGCCTGACTATGGTCCCTCCAACCACTACTTGACCATCAACATCGAACATTCATCTGATAGCTACTACTGGGTGTTCATCCGACCAACGGCTCTCACTGATTGCAGTCTCTTCGACTACCAACGGGACTACGACCTATTCAACCTTTGTTACCAATCGACTGTAACTACGGTCCCTTTGCCCATTGTCGCATGTTGACTACAGTCCATCCGACCTTCATCGCCCGCCGACTACGATCCATATGACCATCGTCACCAGCTAACCACGATAAATCTAACCTCTGTTGCCTGTCGACTATGGGCCCTCCAATCATTGTCACCAAACTATAGTCCTTCTAACGTTAATCACCCGACGATGGTTCCTCCGATGTCCATCGTCCGACTATAATACTACCAATCAAACAAACTGGTCAATATTCTCTTGAGAATAACTCTCATATCATGGGATTCTTACCATCATAGTTATGTAATGTGATATGTATTTTCTACATTGAGCCAACGTCTTCGTGTGAGGAAGGGCATCATTTGTAATAAACAAAAAACACGTACGAGTGGATTAATTTCATTTGGGCAAGCCCCCGTGGTTTTTTCTTCCTTATCATGTTTTTCCACTAAAAAATTTTGGTGTCTTTTATGACTCATGCACATCTCTCTCTTTATCTATATGTGTCCTGAAAGTTCGTTCTAAGATAGGACGCTAAGTTCTTTATCTCCCTATCGCCACAAATATTTGAGAATGTAACAATAAAAAAAATTTAATTTATATTGTTCACTTTTGTTAAATTGCAATGATCGTGGAATGGACAATTATGTAAATTTGGTAATTCAAAAAAATTAGATTATTATTTTAATAAAAACATAAATTTTAAATGACTCGAGTTGCTCCTCAGTAAGTGCAGCAGCAATGGTAAAGCCACAATTAATAATATTGGATAATTCAATTTTTTCTAGAGAATTATAGCATAAATAATAACAATACTTATAAGATCACGTTGTAGATTGAGGATGGCCTATTAGATTGAGGTTTTTCGTTTTTTATTTCTTTCTATTGCAGATATTTAGTTTAAAAAAAATTTGTACTTTAAAGCTACATTAGAAAGCAGTAAAAAAACTGTCTCAAATGAAATCTATGGATTTTCGTTTGGGACGGCCATCTTGCTGCTTCTTAAAGTAATTTTCTAATATAAAAATTAAAACTGTAAACTAAAAATTTATTTTAAGAAGCAAGCCTACGTGTTGTAGATTGTTGAAGCTTAGTTCCTAAAGATCTCCAAATATTTTATAATATTATACATGGATTAAAAAATTGTGAATAAGACTTAGGCTTTGTTTGGGACGACTTTCTTATTACTTCTTGAAGCAGCTTTTTAGTATACATTTTTAAATTTTTGTACTGAAAAGCTATTTTAAGAAGCAAAAAGAAAGCTGTCCAAAACAGATCAGCGTCCAAAAAAACTTTAAGAAACAGTAAGAAAGTCGTCCCATGAGAGCATTTTTATTGATTTCTAAATAACTTTTTAGAGTTTAAATAGTAAATGTCCCTTGTATGCTTATTTAAAATAGAATTTTAATAGAATCTAAAATATTTTATTTTATCTATAAAAGTTATACTATACTCTTTTAAATGAATAACATTAAATAATTAAAATCTTTCACTTGCTTGAAAAATTATAATGGAGTTTAATGGCTGATCCCTCCATTGATACTTCGGTGAGTATTAAGTTACCCTTTGTATGCTTATTTCTCTCTCTTCTCTTCACTTTTGATTTATATCATAACATGTAACATATCCTTACAACACCAAACTCTAAAAGATCACCAATATTTGCGCTCCAATGGATCGCCAAAAAATACGTTAATGGCATGCGGGTGAACAGTCTGATCCCAATATTGGTGTCGGACTGTTCCCCTATGCCAAAAAATCGCTCTATTTTTTAGCTTCACTGGAAAGGCGCGAAACAAGATATGTTTTTAGTGCTGGAAAGAAGAGAAATATAGTTCCATAAGAGATAAATTGCATCATTTTGAAGTTTTCCGTCATTTTAGAATCAAAAATGGGATTTTCGGTTAAAGATGCCCTTAAAACTCTAAACCCTAGCATGCCATTATCATATATTTTCTTAGCTCATTAATCCTGAAAGTTTCCTTCCTACAATCAAGTCCAAAAAACCTTAATATACTAGGTTTCTTTTGGGGCATCTTCTTTATTGCTTCTTAAAGCAGTTTTATAGTTCAAAATTTTTAATTTTTGTACTAAAAAAATTATTTTAAGAAACAGTTAGAAAGTGTCCCAAATGAAACCACTCAACTTATGATGAAACTTTGAATCAAAAAATATTTGCTAATTTATGATTGTATTATGTTATATATTTGAATATACATTATTGTAAATTTATTGGAATTAAATATAATTTATTTTTGGCAATTAGTTCATATTACAAGAAAATTATGATTACTTTTTATTATATAAGAAATACATCCACAATCGAGTTATAGATCATATTTGTTTAGTATTCTAATCATTTTGTTATAAAGAAATGATTATGGTTACGTACAAAATATTTCATTTTATTAGAAGATTTTCTTTTCTAAAATTTTTAATGCAACATATTTACCTCTAATAGATATTTATTAGTTCTTTTTTTTTAAAACTGTGCAAATAAGTGGCTAAGAATCATTTTAAGAAAAGCCTCTTTCATATTTTTTATTTATGAGCATAAATAGATAAACTCCAATATATTATTTATATATTACATTATATATATTATCTCAAATACATCACTTAAGAGGAGAAATTTAGTTAAGATATTTTAATAAAAATGTATTAATAATTAATTAATATTTTATATTATTCATTTTTATATCAAGTGTTATCCCTGGTCAATATAATTGAATTATTAGATAAATATAAATAAATTATTAGATAAATATATTTAAAGAATTTAGCTATTAAAAAAATTATGAATATCCAATAACTTAATTATAATTATATAATTATTTAAGTATATTAATTATATTAAAAATAATATGTGAAATTAAGAATATATATATATATAATCACTCCCCCTTGCCTAACCATCCGTCAGACCGTCGGTCGCAAGCACTTTCCGGTTTCTGCTGAACCGCCATTTCCTGTCAGATCTAATTATGCCACCGCGACAAATCCAGACCGTCCGCTCCGATCCCCTCTCTCTTTAAAACCCCAAGTCCCTCAGCCCCCATTTCGTCCTTGTACCGCTCTCCTCGTTCGCTAGATCTCGGCCCCGTTCGATCTCGGGAGACCTAAATTTCCCTAACTTCTCTTTCATCGCCATGGCTCTGCTCGTGGAGAAGACTACTTCCGGTCGCGAGTACAAGGTGAAAGACCTGTCCCAGGCCGACTTCGGACGGCTCGAGATCGAGCTCGCGGAGGTCGAGATGCCAGGCCTTATGGCATGCCGCGCCGAGTTCGGCCCCTCCCAGCCCTTCAAAGGGGCGCGTATCTCTGGATCTCTCCACATGACCATCCAGACTGCCGTCCTTATTGAAACCCTAACTGCCCTCGGTGCCGAGGTACGCTGGTGCTCCTGCAACATTTTCTCCACGCAGGACCACGCTGCTGCCGCAATCGCTCGAGATTCCGCCGCCGTGTTCGCCTGGAAGGGCGAGAATCTCCAGGAGTACTGGTGGTGCACGGAGCGCTGCCTCGACTGGGGCGCTGGTGGAGGCCCCGATCTCATTGTCGACGACGGAGGTGATGCGACGCTGCTTATCCATGAGGGGGTTAAGGCCGAGGAAGATTACGAGAAGACTGGGAAAGTCCCGGATCCGGCTTCGACGGACAACGTGGAATTCCAGATCGTGCTTGGGCTCATCAGGGATAGCTTAAGTGTGGATCCGAAGAAGTATCGGAAGATGAAGGAGAGGCTCGTTGGTGTTTCTGAGGAGACGACTACTGGAGTGAAGAGGTTGTACCAGATGCAGATCAGTGGGACGCTGCTTTTCCCCGCCATCAACGTCAATGACTCCGTTACCAAGAGCAAGGTGAGATTTATTAATTTTTCTCTTTGCTTCCAACCTATTTTTAACATTTTATCTCGTTCTCGATCTGGATCTGGATCTAGATCTAGATCTCTGTTTCGTCATTTATTGCCTTTTATACATTATCTATTGTTCTCGCTTTGCTGGCATGCTGCTGAGATGGTTATGATTCTTTTGTCCTTGATTAATAGCTTCTAAAAGCTTATGATTGATATAGATCTGAAATCAAGTTATTCTTTGTGGATCGAAATTAGTAGATTTAGCATTTATTTAGCTGTGCAAATATTGTTTATTTTATTTTGATTCGGTCTATTTAGGCAGTTCAGACTGAATTATATTTCGGGCTCATGGATTTCTGTGTCCTGAAACCTTTTACAGGACGTGTAGTCATGGTTTGACCTCTGATCTTATTCTAATGAATTGATACATAAATATTAAGAAGGATCACATTGAGGAGAGATTATTAGGCGTGGAATTCGGACATATTTTTATTGTGCTTCCTTTCCAACAAAAAGATCATGAACTGACGGAAATTTAAAAAAGATTTAAGTCTCGCGACTTGTTATCATATAGGCCTGTTTAGCAATCTAGGAATTTATTCTTTAAAGCTTTTATTTATTTTGTTTTATTTTTCACATGTATTACGGCAATTTTAAAAATTAAAGTAATTATGAAAAAAAAATTTATGTTCGTTGTATATGAATCCATCAAATATTAATAATGCCAATGAATTTAATTTTGTCAATAATAAAATATTAAATTAGAATTAAACTGATTAGTCGGAGCATCATATCATATAATTGTTCATTAATAAATTATAATTAAGATAATTACTTCAAGCATATAGTAAAATTTAGGATAACAATTTAATCTAATAAATTAAATTTGCCGTTTCTCTTCAAAACTTTATTAAATATATTTACTTGTCATACATAAATAGGTGAGAAGGATTTTTTTTTTCCCCAAATTTTGATAATTTTGATAATCTTGAAACAGTTTGATAACTTATATGGTTGCCGCCACTCTCTCCCTGACGGCCTAATGAGAGCCACCGACGTTATGATTGCCGGCAAGGTTGCGGTGGTCTGTGGCTACGGTGATGTAGGCAAGGGTTGTGCTGCTGCTCTCAAGACTGCCGGAGCTCGTGTTATTGTGACCGAGATTGATCCAATATGTGCTCTTCAGGCCCTCATGGAAGGCCTCCCTGTCCTGACTCTGGAAGACGTTGTGGCTGAGGCTGACATTTTTGTTACCACAACTGGTAACAAGGACATCATCATGGTCGACCACATGAGGAAGATGAAGAACAATGCCATTGTCTGCAACATCGGCCACTTCGACAACGAGATCGACATGCTCGGCCTCGAAACCTTCCCTGGCGTCAAACGCATCACCATTAAGCCGCAAACGGATCGCTGGGTCTTTCCGGACACCAACAGCGGCATCCTTGTGCTCGCGGAGGGCCGGCTCATGAACCTCGGCTGTGCCACCGGTCACCCCAGCTTTGTCATGTCGTGCTCCTTCACCAACCAGGTGATAGCTCAGCTGGAGCTGTGGAAGGAGAAGTCTTCAGGCAAGTATGAGAAGAAGGTGTATGTGTTGCCCAAGCACCTGGACGAGAAGGTTGCAGCGCTTCACCTGGGCAAGCTTGGTGCCAAACTCACTAAGCTTTCTCCTGCACAGGCTGATTACATCAACGTTCCAATTGAGGGTCCCTACAAGCCAGCTCATTACAGGTATTAGAGAGTTTCAGAGGAGGAAACTGAATCCAACAAAACAAGCAGACCAATGGATTCGGTAAGGCGATCAGTAGAGTTATCTCTATCAAAAGTATCCTTTATTCACTATTTAAACATTGTTTTGAATTTGAGAGAAGTAAGCGTGTTTTCTATTGAGGAATAATGAGGGTTGTTGGTTTGTGAGGTTGTGTATCGTCTCTGAGTATTTCTTAAACTAATGATTTATTTAAAATCAACACAAATTCTGCTATAGAATGCGGACAGATACTATATCAATTCCTTTGTTTCTAGGGTATAAAATTACAATCATTTTCCTGCCTTCATATTATCATGTGACGATTTCATTCACTTTGTTATCTTAAATCGCATTAATTAGTGATGTTTAGTGTTCATATTAGAATTTAGAATTTAAATCAATAAAATCAGGGAATGCAAATCTCTTAAATCTATATTAGTTTGTTAAACTATTGTAGAAAATATAATTTTTTTAAGACTTTTAGTACCTTTTCAATACAATTTTTATAAAAAATAGCATAAAATAATGACAAAACAGAAAATATGATTATGATCTAAAAAGTAAAGTAATAAGAAAATTGTTCCCAAAAAAATTAATGTTTCATTTAGGTTTACTTATTAAAATAGTTTTTTTATATAAAAAATACAACTTCAATAATTTTTTTTTGTACTAAAAAACTATTCCAAAGCAAGTTTAAGACTTCCTTTGAGACGAGTTTTTTAAGCCATCGACGTCATTTGAGACAGCTTAATTACTATTTTTTAAAATAATTTTTTAATACTAAAATTTCTAATTCAAAAAATTATTGTAAAAAAAAAATATTTTAAAAAACAGTAAAAAAAGTTGTAAAGGAAAACCTAATTCTCACTCCAAATAAAGTTTAAGTCCTGCTAAAAAATAATGAGAACACAATAATGGGATTTAGCTAGAGATTTAATACCCAAAAGAAAGAAAATAATTTTGCAAGATCTACCTTCAATTTTTTTTTAAATCCTATTCGCTTTAAAGAGTAAAAGTTTCACAACGCAGATAGCTATCAGAGCAATAAAAAGATAATTGAAAAGGGAAACTGTAACATTATAAGCAATCATAAGAACCTTATCCAACCTTACAGAGAAGAATCATCTCTTGTTTCAAGAAAGTGCCCTAAAAAGAAACAAGAATGAAATAGAAAGCCACGAGATGCTTCTTCCTTACTGATCTCTCTCCCCTTCGCTCTCTGAGTGCCTCTTATCTCTATCGCTAAGGGTAGTCTCCCCTGCAACCAGTGATCATGGAGCAGCCGCGGATATAAGGATTGGCCTTCCCCCCTGATCCTTCACGGCAGCTGTAGTAGGGTATGCAGGATTGGTTTTCCCCCCTGATCCTTCACGGCAGCTGTAGTAGGGTATGCCGGGGCGGTTGCAGGGAACGGAATCCCTCCTTAGAACCGCATAGCTTATGTACTTTTCCGGCAAAGTCGTCACCCACAGTGTTCTTCGGCGGATCTGTGTCTGTGAAGGGGATTTTGCTCTGTTTAGGAAGATGAGGAAGAGAAGCAGCAGCAGAAGCTTTAGAAGTTTATGGCAATGGTGAGCATGGTTTCTGCTGCAGAAGAGATTGGCCATTTCTTCTCTTCCAAAGGAAGCAAGCTCTCCCTCTCTCTCTCTCTCTCTCTCTCTCTCTATAGCTGTAAATATGGAGTTATTTGTGGATTTACCACTACTCTAGAGTTATCGGTAGCTTGTCTTCGAGACCAATAGGAAAGGGTGAACAACCCTCTGAGCTGCATTTAATGGCCTCGTATCAATTTAAAAAAAAAAGGGGTTTTACATACATACCACTTTATTTTATGCTATTTACATATCTAATACCTAAAATATTAATATTACATGACTATCATCCATAGAATAAATTTAGGTGGATGAAATGAAATATTAAAGTTTATAGGATTATATGAATGGTAGAAAATGAATTATAGAAGTGGTATATTTGATATTAGAGTTGTATATGAGTGGTATGCATGTAATATTAATGTTTTAGGTGTTAGATATGTAAATAGCATGAAATAAAATGGTATGTATGTAAATTTCCCAAAAAAAAAAGGTCTGACATGAATGATAATCTTTATATATATATATATATAGTAATCTTTAAAAAGTGATTTTTTTTTTAATAAAACTGATATAGTGATATATAATACCGATTTATTGCTTCCATGATCTTCTAGTTTACATGGGATTAATGTTATACATATATGTTGCCTCATAAGATATTCGTGGTGGTAGATAAAGATATAGTTTAGCATCTTAATTTTATATGAAGACCCAATAAATAGATAGATAAAAGATAGGATGTAGCATTCATATGAGACACCAAAATTTTTATGTGGAAACCATTGAAAAAGGAAAAAAATCATAAGGTCTTGCCCAATTTAAATGAATCAACTAGTACTTGCATTTGATTACAAATGAGGCTCTTCCTTGGGGGAGAATGCCTTGGCTCTATGTAGCAAATATACATCATATAGAGTGTGTTACATGGTGGGAGTTAAAGGAATCAGCGTTGATATGTTTGTTTGGTCGGCATGACCATATTTGATGAGCGATAAGGGTTGGAAGGACTAGTCGGGTGACGGTGGTCAGAAGGATCATAGTCGAGCAATGGATGTTGGAAAGACCGTAGTTGATAGGGGATGTAGGTCGGAAAGATCATAGTTGGGTGACGGCGGTTGTGGAGACCGTAGTCTAAAGATGGTAATCAAAGAGACCATAGTCAGCAGGCGACGGAGGTCAAAGAGACCGTAGTCGATAGGAGAAGGAGGTTGGAAAGGCCATAGTCGGGCGAAGGGGGGTCAAAAGGACCATAGTCATGCGACAGAGTCGGAAAGACCATATTCTACGGACGACGGTGGTTAGAAAGATCGTAGTCGTTAACAGTGATTGGGAGGAAATCCAACGACAATCGGTGGTCTGGTGTAAGTCTGACGAGAATTAGTGATCAGGCAAAACTCTGGTGATGGTCGGTAATCAGGCGTAAATTCGACATCACTTGGTGGCCAGGAAAAAGTCTAATGACAATCGGTGGCCAGGAAAAAAGTCTAATGACAATTGGTGGCTGGGCAGAAGTCCAATGAAAACCCAGTTGGTGGACGGACGGTGGTCAAAAAGGAGCTTGGTGACAAGAGATATCTTAGATATATCTTCATCTCCTCCTTCCTTCCCCCTTTTTCCTCTCTTACGTGCTTCCTCCCACCTTCAATGAGAAAGATAGGTTTATTTATAGTTTTTTTAGAGTGGCATGACCAATAAATGAGAAGAAAATTAGGACAAGTTGGGAGTGTTCGGAATGGACGGCCGATATCGACTCCCTTGATCGTTGTCTGTTTATTAAGTATTTGAGTATATAAATGATATCAAAATTCGACAATTTTGGTTTCGTTGAATTCATCTCGTTGAGTCGATTGATTCAACTATAATCACGTCACATTTGGAAATTATTTGGTCATCCAATTTATGGTTTTGAATATTCTAAATGTGCTTCATGTCTTCAATTGAGACCCATTCGGGCTCAGATTGGATCGAATTTGGTGTCGTTGGGTTTGTCTTTTCGAGACGTTCAGTTCGACTATAAATTTGCTAAAATCGAAGTTCGTATGGTCCTGGATTTAAGTTCGAAAGTTTCCAACTCAATTTTACCTCGAGATTTGTGCCCGATCATGATTACGGCCTGGACGATCTCAATATCGTCCCGGATGATCCTGGGAGGAAAATCCAAGTCAGAGAGGAACAGTAAGGCAACGAGGTGTCACAAGAATGCCTTGGCTCTATGTAGCAAATATAAATCATATAGAGTGTGTTACATGGTGGGAGTTAGAGGAATCAGCGTTGATATGTTCGTTTGGTCGGCATGACCATAGTTGATGAGTGATAAGGGTCGGAAGGACTGTAGTAGGGTGACAGTGGTCAGAAGGATCACAGTCGGACAATGGAGGTTAGAAAGACCGTAGTTGATGGGGGGCGTAGGTCGGAAAGATTGCAGTCTGGTGACGGCGGTTATGGAGACCACAGTCTGAAGATTGTAATCAAAGAGACCATAGTCAGCGGGTGACAGAGGTCAGAGAGACCGTAGTCGGTAGAAGATGGAGGAAGTTTGTATTTATCATTGGTTAGCTCTAGCTCCCTCCTCATCATTCATCATGATGGAAGTTTGTATTTATCATCACTGGTGTGAGTGTGGATATCCTTATAATGAGTGTTGAAGTCAACCCCATCGTCTCAATTCTTCTCTAACAAGTTTATCAAGTCTAATGATCCTTCACAGTTACACACACACACACACACTCTCTCTCTCTCTCTCTCTCTCTCTCTCTCTCTCTCTCTCTCTCTGGGGGGTGTAATAACCCAGAAATGTGAAATAAATTTACTTGAAAAATATGAAAATTCTAAAGTATAACGCTTTAGTATTAATCTGGTGAGTGCTGCGGTGCTAGGCTACAAACATTATATATATACCTATCTCACCCCATCGTCTCTCTCACTTAGTTGCTTGGCCATGAGGAAATTGAAGGAGAAGAATAAAAAAGAGCGTGAAAGGTCTTTGGATCGTATTTGCTCGTCATTCGAGTTATGAATTTTGTTTTATTCATTGTAAGCGACTAATCTCTTACTTATATTTTTTGATGGTTTGATTTCTACAATTTTTATCTCTGTTAAATCAACCCATAATATATTATCTTCTTATTTCATAAGCTTTCACCGCGCAAGTTAGAATATGTTATAGATTTGATAATTCTAAATCATTTGAGATGATTTTTTTTTTCCTTTTTACTGGTTAAATATGTATTTATGCATTTCTATGTTAAATAAATGGAAAAAGGGATGACTATGCTTTGATATTGTAATGCAATAAATACTAAAATGATTAATATAACTGATATGGACTTAAATGTTATATCTATACTAGTAAAATAAAGTACTGAATGATATCAGATACATGATATGATAACGTCATGTGAAACCCTACTGATCCACGTGATTCACTGACTGAGAGTCATAAGATGCTGAAGATTGATTAGGAATTATAAGGAGTCATGGCGGCTGGTTGGGAGTCATAAGTACATGAGCAATACTCTTAAGATACTCTCATTGAATATCTGATTACTGATACTATTATTGATTATTGAGTCCTTATATGATTACGTACTTATATTGGTACTGTAATAGATATTGTACTGACATTGTGCATATTGTTTCTCTTTTTATTGTATATATTTTAGTGTAAGATTTTGATTACTTGCTAGATTATGTGCTCATTACGTGGTTTTACATATTTTCTGAAAATGATAAGGATCATATGATATGAGGCTCCGAACATCATGCATAATTTTTTCTGTTGTTTATAAAAAAATGGGTAAGATCTAGTTAAATGACTAAAATGAAATACATATGTATTTCTTCTAATATAGATTCCAATGCGTGACGGGTGGGGGAGTTCCTTTAAACTCTCCATAATGCATCTTGAATTATATTAGTAATTTTCTTCTCCATCCCCATCAAGTCACAATGGGTAGTGAATTTTTAGTTCTCCATATTCATTGATGACTCCTGACTTTGTTTCTCTTCGCATAGTGCTTATCTTTTGATCACTAGCATGAATCCACACTCATTGTACCTTAGAGGATGTTGGATCCAAATTATTTCGTTGGCAACACTGAAACCTACTAATAGGTCTTAGCATGTTAAAGTTATAGAATTGTGTGGGGAAATGAATAAGTATAAAGAGTAAGTGGAAAGCTCTAATATCTCAATGAATAGTACAAACATCATGAAGTTCAAAATATACTTATTCACCTTTTATTTATATGATTAAGAGGGATTATATATATAATAAAAAATAATACTTTATATGTCAAATGCAAATTGACACAAACATGTGGACTAAGCTAGGTGGAGCACACGTTGCCCTCAATGATTAGGAATGCTTATTAACATTTGTATGTATACCTTAATTCAATTCACATGAGATGTTTTGAATTTTCAAATCATATGAAAATAATAAAAATTTGAAGGTCACTTATAGTCCTTATTAACGACATATGATGTTTTAGATTCTATATTTCTTTGCAAAAAGTCTTTTGATAGTGTCTCCTTTGCCTCGAAATAGGACAATCCCAATCATCTTTAGATGCATCTATGACATCCATACTAAGGATGTGTTATTTCTCCCTAAAACAATCATCTCAATCCCCATCAATTGCATCAACAACCTTCTTATACTTCCTTGCCCATGCCTTCAAGATGCAGCATCTCTGCCTCTTGGAGAAGAACCATTCCAATAACCCACAATTGCATCAACAATCATCATTCACTAATTCATACAATGCCTTTAGGTCATGTAACTTTCACCTCTAAGAGGATTGTCCTAATATATGACTCTATTATGTCATCATCACCAAAGATTCTCATATCAACCTACTTTCACATATAGTTTGTAAACACCCTCTCCAAATTTGAGGAAGTGCAACATCATATAATTCATATTTACTACTAGTAAAAATTGTTTTTTTTTTAATATCTTACGTGTCCAAAAAAAAAAGTCATACATGTAATTCTTTTATTCAATTATGCTAAAGTTATTGTATTTTTTTTGGATGTTAGGGGATTCGAGTGCGGGTTGAGAGGGGAGGAAGAGCTTTTGTGGACCATATGGCTGTTTAGCAAAAAAAATTTCTTTGCTAGCTCGGCCATTTCTAGTACACAACAATGATATACGTGTGATGATATTAGAAAAAAAAAATAGAAATGTTTTATTAAAGAAATAATAAAAAATTGTTAATGAAAAAATACTTTTAAAAAATAGAGCGCATTGAAGAGTAAAATATTCAAAGCTTATCAATTGTCATGACATGTTACTTGGAAGTTTCGATTATCAACTAAATTGTCTTGAATTTGAAGCTTGAGTATGTAATGTGTGTATAAATTTATATAAATTTTCTCTAAAATCTCCCTCACCCTTAAATTTTTTTTTTTAATGCACAAATAAAATTAGAAATAAGAAAGAACAATGCAAATAATTAAAGACGAAAAAGGGTCAAATAAAGTAAACTTGGACAAAAGTTAGACAAAAAGATCTATAAAATAGGTCAAATTATTAGGTGCGGACACCGGACGGCTGAGAACCGTCTGATTTTCTCTCCATCTACAATAGCATTGGTAAAACTCAGCTGCTACAGTTGACGAGAAAGGAAGATTCATAAATCTGAACACACAATGAGCTGACGCTAATGATTACGATGTTGTGTTTTATACTCCGTAATTCTTTGGCTTCGACCATAGCCATTAGTGTAATAATACCCAACCTATTTTTTGGACATTTAGGTCATTTAAGGCAAACTCATACACACAACGCATACACATAAACTCGAATCCTAGACCTCTTAGTTAAAAGCCTTAGCCCTCAACAAACAGGCCAAGGAGAGCTGTGTGCCAACCTGTTGGACTACACTCAAATTCCTTCCAAACACTACGCGCCTGACTAAAAAACTTTGCTTGCAGCACATCATTCTTTTCACTAAAAACAAATTTATATATATATAAATTTACATTATACGAGAAAAGCTACCAAAAAGATCATATAGCATTATCTGCATGGTTAAAGCCATAAAAGTACCAGCTAAAAAATCATTTAAAGAGTGAGCTGTTCCATATCTTTTATGTTCCTCTGGTTTTTCTCTTGCACAAGCATCATCTCTTCTTGTTCTTCTTCATCCTCCTTCAAGCTGGAGCTTGCTTCTTCTGTGTCTGAGGACCCCGGTCTTTCTGTCAGGAATTGCTCCCAGAACTTATCATTCACCCTTCCAGTAGTTGTAATAGGCAATGGTGTGTTATTGCTTGCCAGAGCAACCTCTATTTTACTTCCTTCAATCTTATTAACTTCATCCTCCTTTCCCCTGCGATCAACAACATTAGCCATATCCAGGTCTATTGTGCTTGGAATTCTGTTCAACTGATCGATTCTATCAGTTTGCATGGAGGATGAAGCAAGAGTAAGATCCAAGTGGCATGAAAGAAGCCCGTCATTACCATCTTCAAGATCGGTCATCAACAATGAGATCTTTCTTGGGCAGAAAGAAGCTCCAGTGTCGGAAAGCTCGAGTGTCTCAGGGACTAATGGAAGGCATTCAATCCTGAGAAGGTCTCCTTCATTTGTGTCGCTCCCATGAAGACTCTGGTAATCTTCGTTCCAGCTCTGCGAGCAGGGGGGAACCAGATTATTATCTGAAATGGCTGTGCAAAGCCCTAGCTTCAATTTATCACACAACTCCTGGTCGGGTAAATCCCCTACCTCTCCCACAAGCCTCAAGTTACCCGTGGAATTAACAGAATTCTCACAGAAGCTGTTCTCTGAAATCTCAGGACAACAATTGGCCTCTGGAAGCCTCCTTTTTCTTTGGAGTGTGGAAAAATCCTGAGCGCCTGCCATTTTTATGATTTTCTCCACAAATTTAGGGTTCTGAGCGGCTCTTTGGAGAAATGATACCATCTTTTCCTGCCGCTGCTCCATATCCCGCATCCTCTGCTCGAGATATTCGAGCTGAATGATCGCGTTTGAATGCTGCTGCTTAAAGCGCCAAGAATCAGCCTGGAGCCTGGCTTTATCCTTCTGAAGATTCTCTATCTCTTCCTCGAGCGCGGCTCGCTCGGCGTCCGCCGGCGGTTGGCTGTGGCTGTGGATTGGCTTCCGGCGGTGGATGTTCTTGAGCAGGTGTTTCTGACCCTTAACGAAATCTTCGTTTGCGAACTCCCACCGTTCTGGATCGATTTTGTGGAAGCCCTAAAAAGCATAAAATGGTGACAAACGACTCTACAGGACACGATTTTACGGAAAATAACGGAGAAGAAAGTATGCATGGGGCATGGCTTCATACATAGGTGTTGAGCTGCCGGATGAAGCTGGAGAAATTGCTGTGTTTGAAGTAGGTGGGAAGGAGGCGGGAGGAGAACTCGGGGGGATTCCAGACGACGAAGCTTGAATTTGTGCTGCTCCACGAGACGATTTCGTTGGTGGAAGAATCGTCGATCATGTCGTAGGTCTTTAGAAGAAAGGGTGCAGGTCCACCGGCCGAGGAACCGGCGGCGTCGGAGGAGAAGGTAGCGGAGGCGTCGGAGAGAGGCAGCGCTTGTTCCATTGTGACCTTGAGGAGGAAGAAATGATGGGAGTAGCGGCGGAGAGAAGATAGTTTTTGGCACTTCGGTAGGTGGAAAGAGGATGGAGCAATCGATTAGTAGCAGTCAACCAACGGCAGCTTATCGGGTCGGGTATGCTTTTATTCTTGGGGATTTAGATATATTTATATATTTACAAATTAAAATTCAAAATTTTTATTTTAATATCATTAATATTCTTTTACCTTTAATAAAAAATATATTTTTTCATACTTAATTTTTAATATCATTTCATAACTAAAATATTATGTAAATAAATCTAAGGCATATATTTAAATTACTCTGTTTTTTAGAGTGATGAAAACTAATGCCAATATTTCTATCCTTCAAATTTTTAGGTAAATAATGATTTCATAATATAACTTTAATTCATATTTTTAAAAAAATTACATACAAAACATAAAATAATTATTTATTTATAAAACTAATACCCTTCTTATTATTTAATATTAGGAAGATATTAAACTGGTTTTTTTTTCATTATTTCTTAAGAAATTTCTATGTCTAGGACATCAAAGCGAGGTCTATATTGATGTCTACAAAATGATTATGGCTTAAATTTCTTAGCTAATCAAGATTTGGCCACCTCAATTCAACAAGCAAGTTGTGAGTTCTTACTATCCCTTTAGGTCAAATGTAGCTCTCTCAATCCAGTGTTGAAATTTTATGCTTAACTCCTAAGCACAAAATTAGTATGGGAATCATATCTTAAGGTTAGGTGTGGTAGGAGCGAGATCAATGGACAAAGGGAGATTAAAAAATGTTCAACCCACCTCTTAAGATTTAAGGCTTACAAAAATCGAGGGTAGCACATTAGCTTAGCTAAGTATATGTGGGAACTCTCTTATAAGAGTTGGCTTATTTATTTCATTTCAAAAATTCTATTATCGAGAAGGTTTTATTTCTAAATTTCTTATATATTGGTGGGTCTCTTCTTTGTATCTCAAGCCACATCATATGTGATCACTCAACTCTCAATTATTCTTCTTGTCCACAAAGGATAAAGACTCTCAATTATGCTTTAAATGTCTCAAATAGTTGGTTATTACAATCTTCTCACCCATGCTAAAGGAATCTCTTTGGAGAGCAACACATGATTTTTCTATTTATTATAATTTCAAAATTACTAATTTCACATGCATACAAAAAAAGCATAAATAAACAAATTCTAAAAGAGATAAAGAAGAAAAAGGATATATTATATACATTACAAAATATGTACATCATAAAATGTTGATTTTATTTCACATTATTATTAGTACAATATTGTAAAATTTTCAAATCAACTTTTTTGCATGTATTACATTTTATTTTATAAGAGCATATCTTAATATATCATATTAATCCTGTAATTATTGAACATGGAAGGAATGTTAGCTCTCTGAAATTCTCAACACTTTAGTCAACTTGCACATTTAATTTAGTAGGGAACACATGTCTTTATCATATTCCACCTATTATTTTCCTCGAGTAATAGTGATGAATAGGCCCTATCGGAGGATTTCATCTCTATAAATGCCAAGTCACAAGCTCATCAAGAAGATAATAAATTCAAATGTTCTACCCTTTCTCTATATAGCCTTATGAATATGTCATACCATACAACTCTTCCATTTTTATAGGCTAGCTCCATAATGAGCATAGGTCATATGATTAAACCATTATAAATCATCTATATTATTTATTTTGTAACTTTTTTCTTGTCTCCTTAAGCTATAATGAAGTTGTTGAATTTTCTAACTTTCTAGAAGGTTATCTATCACAGGATTACTTCGGCACAACAACACTTAACATTGGAGTTTTCTAATGAAATCACAACCATTATTCCAAAAAGGCACATCGATGTTTAATAGTTGTTGCGGGCTGAGAAATTCATAGTGCCAAAGTGAAAAAAATTTTATGTCTTAGCAATGCGAGAAAATTCACAACACAAACATATACGAGAAATGACAGAGAAGCACGATAATTTTACATGAAAAATCTTGAAAAAAGAAAAAAAATCACGAGGTATTGCTCAATTAAAATGATTCCAATAACATTTAAACAAGTTATAAAAGTCAACCCATCCTTTAGCTGTAAGATAGTGAGAATACAATGTATTGAAAAAAAGGACAAAAATTTTGGATGGATACACCTTGGTCTTGATTGAATGAAAAATACTAAAAATATGGCAAAAATAGTCGAGAGAATATTTGATAGAGGTTCAGTGATGATTAGGGATCCAATGATAATCAGCAGAAGGATGGAAGTTTGGAGACATTCAATCGTTGGGAAGAGATCCGACGGCAACCAAAGAATTGACAAAAGTTTGACGACGGTTGGAAGTCGAGAGGGATCGGACGATGGCCAACAAATGGGCAAAAGTTCGACGACGATCTAAAGTCGGGAGGAGATCCGATGATGGCCAACAAACGGGTGGAAGTTCGATGTCGATCAAAAATCAGTATCTTTCAGTCAAAAATCGGGAGGAGATCCAACGATATCCAATGAACAGGTAGAGTATGAAGATGGTAAAAAATCAGGTGGAGATTCAGTGGTGGCCAACAAACGGGCAAGAGTCTAGTGACGATAAAAAATTAGAAAGAGATCCGAAAATTGTCAACTAACATGTGGAAGTTTGAAGATGGTTGGTGGTCTAGAAGAGATTTGTCGTCTATTGGTAGCAAGCAAGCTCCAAAGTTTTCTCCTTTCTTTCCCTTCTCCTCATTTGAAGAATGGAGGTCTATTTATGATTTTTTTGGAGTAAAATGACTAGTAAATATGGATAAGATCAAGGAAAAATTTTGAGTGTTTCATCGGACGACCCATACTATTTCATTCGATCATAAAATATTTATTCAACATTTAAGTACCTTAATGATGTCAGCATTTAGCGATCTTGGGCTCATTGGATTTATCTCGTCGAGCCACTCTATTATACTATAAGCATGTCATATTCGGATATTATTTGGTCATCAGATTAATACTCTAAAGCTTTCAAGTAGGGTTTGGTCCATTGATTTGAGCTCATTTGGGCTCAGATTAGACTGAATTTTGTTTCATTGGGTTCATCTCCCTGAGATGATCAATTTGACTATACACATGTTGAAATCAAAGTTCAGATGATTTCAAATTTAATTTTTGAATAACTCATATTTTACATCGAGATCTGTGTTCGATCAAGATGATTTTTTGATGGCATATAAAGAGTTTAGCTTATTTTTACTTAAGGAGAGAGATGGAAGTGGTTGCTATGGCACCGATGGGGAGAGAGGAGGGCGAGAAGAAAGGGGATGGAGATTATATGGAGCGACTGGAATTGCAGTAGAAAGGGTCAGTATTATAGGTGATAATTAGGGGATTCAAATGATCATTAGCATAAATGATGGAGGATATTTCATGGGGGTTGGTAGGCCATACCATTGGGTGCACATGAATGATGGGGGAATTATGGTGGATGTGGAGGAGTAGAAGGGGAAGGTAGTGATGGAATGGTGTGCACATACAAGGGTTTTGATTCAAAGGGGCAATGGGGTGTTTTGTAACACAATGAGTGGAATTTGATGAAGGATGCCATGATGAATAGGGTTTCGATAGTGATGAGGATGGATCAAGCCGCCAACATTTCATTGGCAATAAAGTGAAGGGGTTTGGGGAGAGGTTGGCGGTGGCGAAGGATGGATTAGTGGTGGTTGCTGAGATGGAGTGATGTCTTAGAATGGTGATGAGGTAGGGGGGAATTGGGAAAGAGATATAAGGGGATCAGAGGAGTGGAAGGAGAAGGCTGACTAATCTGTCACTGAGGATGAATCGTCAACGAGGAATCATAGAGATTTCTTGAAAGATTTATTGTAAGAAGAGTTTAGTCTGACATTAATTAGAATAAAATTGGAGGACTTACATTTGACTGTGTATTTATATATTTAATATTTTATTTATTCATGTAATATTTTAATATTTAAATGATGTTAATATATATGTAAAATAAATATTTATATAAATAAATAAATATTAACGATATTTTTAATGTGATATAAAAATTTAGATGTATTAAATAAATACAAAAATTTTAATTTTTAGATACAAAAACATATAAAAAATAAATTATATTTATATAATTCTCCTAAGAAATTTTAGATTTTGGTTTTATTGATTAAAAATCATGTGAGGATTTTAGGATGGGCTAAAGCTTTAAGATTAGAGCACCACAATTTTTTTTTGTGTAGCACTAATCTTAAGATAAATTAAAAATCTTTTAAATTTCTCATGAACATAATTTATATTCGGATATTCTAACAAAATTTTTGGCACATCGAATGTTCGCACGCACGTGATCAGCTCCCATCTTGCCATGTGCACTATGTCCTCCATCACCACTATTGGTTCCACTCTTTCATTTCTCTAATGGCTACTTTTGTCATTCATGTATGGTTCATTCATATAAGGAGAATGGTCGAGTTCTCTGTCTATTGTCACCGGGCATTCCATGTCTTTCATATACTATTGTTCAATGCATATTAATGATTGTCATCGATATCGTTCAGCCATCTACCATCTTATAAGGATAATGAACGGATGTGCTTTGATTGGAAAGCATGCAATTGTAAGTTTATAGTTGAGATTTTATGGATTTTTTAATAAAATTAGAAAAAAAACACTTTAATTATTAATATTTTTTAATGTAAATTAAACATCTTGTATTAATTTAAATAGTGATATGACATCAAAAAATATATCTTGATCGGGCATGCATCTCGATGCAAAATCAAGTAGGAAACTTCCAAAATTAAAATTGGGACCATCCGATCTCCAATTTCAGCAAACCTATAGTCGAACTGAACATCTTGGAAATACGAACCCAACGACGCCAAATTGGACTCAATCCGAGCCCCAATGGGTTCGAGCCGAGGATCCCAAGCGCTATTGGAAGGTTCAAACCAAAATTTGGATTACCAAACGGTTTTCAAACATAACATGCTTATAGTCGAATCGAGCGGCTCGACGAGACAAATCCAACGAGCTCAAGATCGCAGAATTCCAACATCAATAAGACCTTCAAATGCATAACGAACAGTCCACGATCAAGGGTTTCAACATCGGCCGTCCATCCAAACCAATCCCCATTTGCCCTTGATCCTCCTCCTATTTACGGGCCATGCCACACTAGGAAATCTATAAATAGATCCATCCTCCCTCTTGAAAAGGGGGGCTCCAAGCAAGAGAGCAAGAAAGAGATCAGAGATCCCTCCTCAATCACCACCCTGAGTTCTGTCGAACCACCACCTGAGGCCTGAATTTTTGCCGGACAACCACCTGAGACCCGGACTTTTGCCAGAAAATCACGTGAGGCCCGGACTTCTGCCGGACAACCACCTGAGGCCCGGACTTTTGTCGGACCACCACGTGAGGCCCAGACTTATGTCAGACCACCACATGAGGCCCGTACTTCTGCTGAACCACCACCTGAGGCCCGGACTTCTGCCAGACCACAACCTAAGGCCCTGGACTTCTACCGGACTACCACCTGATGCCCGAACTTCTACTGGAGTACCGTCATACTACTATGGTCTTTTGGATCCCTATCTCCTGCCGAGCATGGTCCTTCCGACCTTCATCGCCTACTACAATCATTCCGATCTCTATCATCAGACAACGGTCTTTCTGACCCAGGTCTCCTGCCTACTACGATCTTTCCAATCTCTACGACTATGGTCCTGTCGACAAAAAAACATGTCTATGTTGATTATTGTAACTTTCATCATGTAATGCGCTCTATATGACGTACATTTGTGACATTAAGCCATAGCCATCTCTCAAGAAGGGCCTCATTTGTAATCAACTACAAATATTAGTGGATTTATTCAAAATGGATCATACCCCGTGGTTTTTTCCTCTTTTTAGGAGTTTTCACAGAAAAACTCTAGTGTCTCTTTAAACGTTACGCTATCTCTTTCATCTGCTTTTGTGCTGGATTTTTGTTAAACTATATATTTCTTTACCGGCATCAATATTCTAGGACTCAACAAATAGTATGATATAAAGTGACTTTTATGTAAATTAAAAAAAAAAAAAAAACATTTTAATTTTAGGTTATTGTATTTTAACTTGTGTTAATAAAAGCATATGAGGGGAATGTGTCGAAGTTTGCTTGAAATAACGGTTAGCAGGACAAGATTGCGGAGACATCGCCGAGAGGATCGTTGAAAAACGTTCAACGCTTCCCCACAGGCGTTCGGCGTCCCCACGCGTCAAAACCGACCTTGGAGGAGCTCATTTCGGCACATCAATGGCTGAAATGGCCGGAGGTGCTCCCGCCACGGAGGTGGCGGCCTCTGATCCCGATGGCTTCGACGGCGTCCGCATGACCTGGAACGCCTGGCCTCGATCCAAGATCGAGGCGAGCAAGTGCGTGATACCTGTCGCCGCATCGATCTCTCCGATCCGCTCCTTTCCTGATCTTGTTGTCCTTCCGTATTCTCCTCTCCGCTGCAAGCCTCCTTGCTCTGCCGTCCTCAACCCCTTTTGCCGCGTTGATTTTCCCTCCAGGATTTGGATCTGTCCGTTCTGCTTTTCTCGAAACCATTTCCCCCACCACTACGCAGCTATCTCCGAGAGCAACGTACCCGGCGAGCTTTACCCACAGTGTTCCACCGTCGAATACGCCATCCCTGCTCTTGTTTCAGGCGGCGATCCCTCGGCAGCGCCTTCTCTGCCGCCCCCCATCTTTCTCTTCGTCATCGATACATGCGTGATCGAGGAGGAGTTCGGTTTTGTCAAGTCTGCCATGCGCCGTGCTATTGGACTTATCCCGGAGAATGCCCTCGTTGGGCTCATCACCTATGGTACCCAGGTCCAGCTCCATGAGCTCGGATTCTCGGAGCTCTCTAAGTTGTATGTCTTTCGGGGGACTAAGGAAATCTCCAAGGAGCTGATTCTTGATCAGGTTGGGCTTTCGGCACCGGGGAGCGCACCGACTCCTGGTTTCCCAAAGGGTGGAATGTTGCAGGCGAATGGATTGCATCCTGCAGTGTCAATCAATAGGTTTTTGCTACCAGCATCAGATTGCGAGTATACCCTTAATGCTGTGAGTTTTTTAGGTTTATTTGCTTCTTATGGATTTTGTATTGTTGATTGATTATAATTTCTTGTTTTAAATTTCCTTTGTTCTTGTTCTTTAGTTGTTAGATGAGCTGCAGATAGATCAGTGGCCTGTGGAGGCTGGGAACAGAGCTCGGAGGTGCACTGGTGTTGCTCTGAGTGTTGCAGCTGGATTGCTGGGCACGTGCTTGCCTGGTACTGGGGCAAGAATTGTAGCTTTGGTCGGAGGGCCGTGCACGGAGGGCCCTGGAATGGTAAGAGCATCAATACCATCATGTCTTTTTAACAATTGATTATCTTACGTTTTAGGTTAATGAGGAATCAAACTCTTATGCTATGTTGCATAAAAAAAAAAAAAAAAACTCGCACTTGGGTCATGCTTCTGTTGATTAGTCATGATATCTGAGGAATAGTTTGTTTTAATGGCATGAACCATTAGTTTATGATTTCAAGATTTTAGGCGATATTGTTTATTTGCCAGGTAACTTTAAATTGGCATGGGACAATGTTATCTCTAAATCAATTTGGGCTTTTTGTTGAAGTCTACAGTTTAAGCATGTTGACGCATGACGGTTTAATGTTAGGTTTTGAACATGCAATTATAATGATGTGATGTGTGAATCACACAAGACAACTTAGACTTCTTAGCGAACTATAGTATTTGATAGTGAGCAATATAGTTTAATGATCAAATAAATCAAGTTTTAAAAGATATTACAGAAAAGTAGTTCGAACCACCACATAATTAATCAATTGAATACTTTTGAGAGTAATGGTTTAAAAAATCCCATGAACTACCTTTATGAATTATCCCCTACAAACAATTTCTTCTAAAAAATTCTCCAAAAAATATTTGGGTGTATTACTTATGTTCACATGCACAAACAACATCAAGACGCTTGATCTTAGAGCACTCAAATGCAACTTTATTGGATATGCTTCCACTAAAAAATAATACAAGTGTTATCATTTTACCACAAAAAATTCTTCACTTGAAAAGATGTCACATTTGATGAAAAATAAATTTTTTTAATTCAATTTCATCACAAGAGGAGAAGCACCAACTAGAAGATAAATTTGATGAAACCACTATCTTCTATTTTGACACTCCAACTACTCAAACTCCAATAATTCCAATCACTACACCCCTTCATATTTATCCAAGAAATAATAAGCCTTGTCAAAGTCTTTAGTTGGCTCATGATTTGGAATCTTCATCAGATTATAATGATCAACTCTTCGCCATACATTTTTCTTTGTATCTTATCACCAAATGCACTGGACCGGTTACTATTGCGGTGGTCCACCCTAGACCGGTCCTTGTTTACTCCTGGCTAAAGCCTAGTCCACCTCAGCCAGCGTCAACCCACTTGTGGTGAGGCCTAGGGAGTAATAGAGAGAGGAGGGGTCGGGTTAGGAGGGAAAATTCAAATTGGGAGGGCTTTTTTGGATATTTTGTTGGATATTGTATGCTTTAAGTAGTTTTGTTAAAACTAGGGATGGGGCATGTCTTGTTGAAATTTAGATTGTTATTAGGGTGATTGGGCTATAACTAGCGGCTAGGGATTTGGGAAACCCGGATCTTCATCTTCAATTGAAGATCCATTGTATCTTGTTTGTTTTGCTTCTCTATCATCAATTAAAATGGTTTTTTTCCTCCTATTATTCCCCTTAGTTCTTGTGATTTGTGTTTGGGATTGTTGAAATTAAAATTCAGCCAAGAGTTCTTGATTTCTACAAGCACTTCCTATCATACACATTCTTTCAAAAAATGTCTCCTAAATATAAAGCATTTCTTATAGACATCAGCTCCACACCCATTAAAATATCATGAAACCTATTTGAGGCACTTGAAAGCAAGTATTGGAAGGATGCCAAAAGAAAAGATGTGAATGACATGGAGAAAACCATACTCGAGAGATCATTAAACCATTAAAAGAGAAAAAATATAGGGTAAATTTTTTTATTTTTTTTTTTTTTTAAATATAAAGCTGATGGGAGCCTAGAATATCTATATGGACTAGATTAGGTATTAAGAAAAGCTAAAACAATATGTTGTTTTAAGCTCTAGTGGAGAATTTGAATCCAGA
Source organism: Dendrobium catenatum (assembly GCF_001605985.2). Lineage (NCBI taxonomy): Eukaryota > Viridiplantae > Streptophyta > Magnoliopsida > Asparagales > Orchidaceae > Dendrobium > Dendrobium catenatum. The sequence continues at coordinate 378,995 of NW_021318800.1, read as the reverse complement.
GCAATTGCACATGGTATTTATGCTCATATAGATTAAAATCATTTTAGAATGTTTAAAATTTAGATATGAAGAACCTATGCAAATAATAAATATGTCATCAGCATTGTTCACAATTTTGCACAGTTTGATCGTACCAAACATATGGAAGTTGTAGATATTTCATGGAAGAAAAGTTATAAAATGGGTTAATATTCACTTCATATGTCCCACCAGGAGGGCAGTTTGCTAACGTATTAATAAAAACATTTTGCAACCCTGTATGCAATTATATTGTGAGCAGACTTGGATTGATGGATCTCTGCCATCTAATTTGAGCGGAAGTGTTGAAAGGACTGACAAACAGATGAGGCCGATGGATGCTATGAAAGGAAAAAGAGGATCCACAAATCTATTATTTACTTGAAAACATCCCTTCCACCAACTCCTACAAAAGAAAGGAAAGGAGGCCTTGGATTTCTCCCTTGGCATTAATCGACAAGGCCAATTAAATCCAACAGAAGGCATGATCAGACAGCTTGTTAAGATTTTTTTTGCCATTGTAATTAGTTTTTTCCTTTTATTTATTGAGTAGTAATGTAATTAGCTGTTTCCTAGCCAAGCTTTCCTACTTCTTTTGTATAATGTTACTGGACTAGATTAGGTATTATTACATACAAATAATCTTGCATATATATTTAGTATGTATATGTATGTACAAGATTATTTGTACGTAACAGTTAATTATGACTGCATAATAGTTGATTTTGTGATGACACTTGTTTCTGTAATATTCAATTATTCATACGTATAGAAGCAATTTTGTCGAACCATATGTGATTTTGTATTTCTTGGTTATCATAAACATGCATATAGTTATTACCTAAGTTTATTATGCTGAAACTCAAACCATGAATACTTGAATAGTTAAATTTGATACAGTTGTCTCTATAGATGGACAATTATTGGTACTTTAAATGCCTATTTGTTGTGCCTTGCTTTGGAAGTATTAGGTGGCCAATTGAGGCATATTTATATAGCTGGCAGCGTTTCAGTTGCGCCTTTGTGACCTGCTGTAACTTTTCTGGAACCAAAGTATTATGTGCACAGGAGCTCTATTTGGTTTGATATGATAGCTCAATGTTACTTATGATGTGGTCTTGTTTTGTAGATTGTTTCCAAAGATCTATCTCAGCCAGTCCGATCACACAAAGATCTGGATAAAGATGCTGCTCCACATTTTCATAAGGCTGTTAAATTTTATGACAATCTGGCCAAGCAGCTCGTTAATCAGGGTCATGTTTTAGATCTATTTGCTTCTGCCCTTGATCAGGTTCATACTGTTTCCATTCTTAAACTACATTGCTTATACCTTTCTGGTCAAAAAGTTGATTTTCTAAAGTTTAAATTCTTTCTTGTTAAATTTATTTTTTTAGCACTTTATTAGTTTATTGTTACATATTCAACCATAATTTATACAAAAATTCTCTATTACTATAGAGAAGAGTTTTAGGAGTGAGAGTGCAAGGGCATCTTCAGAATAATCTCTTTTCTGCCGTTCTTTTAGCCTTTCACAATATTGATAAGAATACAAATCAAATTGTAGGGAGGGTTCTTTGCTTGTCTTTTTGGTTGAAAGCAGGAAGTTCCGAATGCTATTGATAAGAAATTTCTTTGTACCTGATTTTATTAATAACTTCTGAGTTTAATTCCAAAATTAACTTAGAAATTAAGTCCAAGTGTTCCAAAGTGTTTTGCCCTTCAAAACAATTTATTTTTCAGGTTGGCGTTGCGGAGATGAAAGTTGCTGTTGAAAGGACTGGTGGGCTTGTTGTCCTAGCTGAAAGCTTCGGGCACCCAGTTTTTAAAGACTCTTTTAAAAGGATCTTTGAAAGTGGTGAACAGTCTCTTGGCCTCTCTTTCAAGTGAGTTTTACTGCATCTTTGTTGGTTTTTGTTAAATTAATGCCCTAATTTTTTCTGACATTGTGACCGTTGTTCTAGTCATGATGATTTAAATGGCCATTCGTAGAGGCAGCAAAACATAAAAGTGTGAATCCATTCTAATGCAGTCTGCTGCTCTGACCTTCCTTTGCCATCATTAATTGTTTGTGGCCTATTCTTTGTGAACACCATGCCATGCACATTATCTGTTGCACGAATTTATTTCCATCCATCACACATGTATTTTAAGTGTTTTTCATATGGTTATCTTTTGGAAATCATAATCAGATATCGGGAAAAATGAAAATTGTCATCATAAATATAGACCCTTCACCAATTACCAGAACAATGACTAAAATCAGCATAATAAATCTTCTTGTTTATACTCTTTAGCTGTGGAGCTTTCTCTTTAGAAAAACTCAGAAGGAAAATCTTATAATTTGATTGATATTATAGATGTAATCTCGTCAACTTCATTTTAAACCTTGTGAAGTTAGTCTCATATATCCTGTGTGCTCTTGTGGTTTTAGCTTTGGATGCCTACCTCACCTTAATACTATTTTGTGAGCTATTGAGTATTTTCTTGTGATATCGTATTTAATAGCATATTTGTGTCACTCATTACTGCATCCATCTCAAGTGCATGTTTAAAATCTTTGTAGCATGGAATTTTACATTTGTTGCTTGAATGCCAGTTCTTTACTTCTTTGTATCCGTGATTTTTTCTGGATTCCTTAGATTTTTTTCAATACCTCAGCAGATGGACAGTCCTTCCCAACTACGCAGCTTGGCTTGGCAAGTTTGTCTGTTTACATTGTTTACCTTATGTAGTGACCTCCTATCGAGCGTTTTGTTAACTGCTGCTACCCTTAACCATCTACTTTTGCTCGAAGTCTAGTTACAGCATTACCAATCTTTAACTTGGCTCAAATCAGCTGCTGCTTTTATGCAAAGATTGGTGGGCATATTAAGATATCACTGATATATCTCATATATCATGAAGCATGGAGCCAACATGAGATACGGATACCATGACATGAGATAACTGAACTAGAAAGCAACGCACCGTTAACACAATGTGTAATTTTATAAATTATTAATATAAAATGTATAATTAAAACATCTGATTTTAGATATTAAAAGATTATACAATTAAGCATAATATTGTATACTTCGTATAGAAAGCTTAATAATAATAAAATAATAGCAAACTTGGTTTATATCATTAAATTTTAGCTTATCATCAGATGTAGTAATTGTGAATTTTCAATAATAGAACAAAATGAACATCCATTAATTATTAAATATATTGTGAATATTAGCATTATCTGTAAAATATCAAAAGCCCTAAAAAGGATTAACACTGAAGTTCTTTTCAGAACAATTAAACAAAACATAAGTTTAATTACGATGCATCCTTAATTGGAGCTAACACACTCAGTATTATGATCACATCACACAAAACACTTGCACTCTTCAAAAGCTCTTCACCTTCATCAGAAAAAAAAAGTTTTCAAAGTTGGCTCATCAAATGAGTGATTAGCAATTTTAAGTATTTCAATATCATCTATTGTAGTTAATTTATTCCCACCAATATCCCATAACTAATTCTTTCTTTTAGTAAATTCCACTCTCTTAAATAGAAACCTAAGTTTGGTGCGTACAAATATCCAATCTTTATCCTGTTGAGGAGTTATCTTGTTTCTTTTGAGTGAATTGATGAAATAATATACACTAATTTCTTTCAGAATAAGATGAGGAACATGGTTGTGCTAAAACATTAATAGTTAAACTTTGTAGTCACGGGAAATTAGCACCCTATATCATTTAATAAGCATCCATGGTGTACCTTGAAGTTATTAAGTCATGCTCAACAAAAGCAATACTAAGATCAAAGTAGTAAGTTTCAAATTATCATTGCCCTTTCCTCAATATTTGTAAAAAGCCTTTTTAGGCATTTGTTCCTCCATTTTAATATATTCATATCTTTATTTGGACCAACTTGATTTGGAGCTTTACTTTGTCCAGCATGATTATAATCCCTAAAAAGGAACGCAATAATTGAAACTTCAATCATTAATAACCAACAAGTAATACTTTGAGATTAAGTAATGATTACCTTGGATTACGGAGTATTTTAGCATTGAAAGGGAGTGCTACTTTAGTTTCTTCTTTGCACAAGATTGTTATATGCCACCTTATAAAAGTTGGACTTTTAATTATTCTCCTTTTTTTAATATTGATTATTATCCCTTTAACCTTTTCAATCGTAGTATCCCACACATGCCATGCATAAGGATGTGACAAAGCTTGTCAATATCAGCTACTCTTAATATCTCATATGCTGGCTTTGTATATGAAATGATATAATCTATTTTATCCCACCATAAAACGTTCAATATATCCTTTTTTGAAATTTGCCTTTATTCATATCATCTTCTCGATGCATTCTCCACTTGTCATTTGTTTTCATTTTTTGTTTTATAGTTTTGAATCTCCTAAGCATTATGATTGTCAATACAAAATAAATTTTTGCCATAGCTAACTTTTATAACTTAACACATTCATTAACAATTAAAAGCCTCATTTAACTTTTATTACTAAGACCAAAGTAGTTAGTATGTTTCAAATTATCATTGCCCTTTCTTCAATATTTGTAAAAAGCCTTTTCAGACATTTGTTCCTCCATTTTAATATATTCATATCTTTATGTGGAGCAACTTGATTTGGAGCTTTACTTTGTCCAGCATGATTATAATCCCTAAACAAGGAATGCTATAATTGAAACTTCAGTCATTAATAACCAACAAGTAATACTTTGAGATTAACTAATGATTACCTTGGATTATGGAGTGGTTAAGCATTGAAGGGGAGTGCTACTTTAGTTTCTTCTTTGCACAAGATTGTTATACACCTTATAAAAGTTGGACTTTTAATTATCCGCCTTTCCTTAATATTGATTATTATTCCTTTACCTTTTCAATCATAGTATCCCACACAAGCCATGCATAAGGATGTGACAAAGCTGTCAATATCAGCTACTCTTAATATCTCATATTCTGCCTTTGCATATGAAATGATATAATCTATTTTATCCCACCATAAATCACTCGATATCTCCTTTTTTGAAATTTGCCTTTATTCATATCACCTTTTCGATGCATTCTCTACTTGTCATTTGTTTTCATTTTTTGCATTTTTTTGTTTTATAGTTTTGAATCTCTAGGCATAATGATTGTCAACACAAAATAAGTTTTTTTCATAGCTAACTTTTATGACTTCACAAATTCATTAACAATTAAAAGCCTCATTTAACGTCATGATGAAAATCTTCATAAAGTTTGCATCCCATGTGATGTTTATGGTCAAACTACTTTCTTCATAAGTCATCTTATGACCCTCTAGGCTTCTATATTCTTTTGAGCACAACTATTCATTAATGTAATATTCAATTTATAAACAAGTCAAGGAACCCAAAAAACAATGAGTGCAGTGGGGTCTCAATTAGTGTTTCTGCCATTTCTCACATCGTTGCATTATCAATGATTACACGACCTATTTGGATGAGGACATCGGACCATGAAGAGTTTACGACCGTGATTGAGTTGTTATATTTCTAGTTTTTGTTGTTTGTATGAGACTTATTTATGTTATTAGTTTGTTTCCTGTTTTTCCCTCTACTTATGTGATGTGTCATGGGCATTGTTGTCTTTTGGTTATTCCCTTTTGTTTGGCCTATATATATGGCTCCATCCCCTCATGCAATGTTTTGATGTTTATGTTATAAAATTTTGATTTTGTGTGATCTTGTTCTCTTGGAGAATTGAGAGTGTGAGCATGAGAAGTCCTTCGAGAAGGCAAAGCATCACCCAACAGCCTTTGCGCTCTTGGTTTTTATCTAGCCGAACGCCCAACCCCCATCTCCTGCACCAGCTAAGCGTCTCCCACCTCCACTGGCTGCCTCTACAGTCCAAAAGATTCTGCCTCACCACCAACAATAAATGGCCCTTCATCTTCTCTTGTGACCCTTAATATTCCAACATTAAATGCACTTGAACCCTTGATATTCCCAAGCATAATTAATGTGGAAATCAAATCGAATTTTCATTTAATTTGTAGGATTTCCAAACCACCTTTCCATCTTCCCAAGCAACCCTCATTAAGTTTCAACTTTTTCCCTTCCAAAGCCAAACATTAATTCCCCACTTACCCACATAATTAGTTACAATTCAAGGCTTGTAATTAATTGTTGTAATTAATTGGTCAAACTTCTCTTAATTACTTTTCCCTAATCCCTAGCGTACGTACTCCTCTTCCCATGTGCTGCCATTAATTCCTAAGCAATCTTTTCATCTTCCCAAGCAACCCTCATTAATTTTCAACTTCTCCCCTTTCAAAGCCAAACACTAATTCCCCACTTACCCATGCACAATTAATTACAATTCAAAGCTTGTAATTAGTTGGTCAAACTTCCCTTAATTACTTTTCCTTAATTCCTAGCCTATCAACTCCTCTTCACATGCGCTGCCATTAATTCCCAATCAATTCTCTAAGCTCCACTTAATGTCACATTAACTACCTTCCCCTTTCCCAAGCTATCCGACCCCTTATCCTAGGGCTGCAAGCGAACCAAGCGTTTGACGAGCTACTTGATGCTCGGTTCGATTAAAGCTCGTTTGTGATCGTTTAATTAACTAAACAAACAAACTTGAACAACATTTTAAATACTCTATCCTTAAATAAACAAGCTTGAACACAAATGTGTTCGGTTCATTTATGTTCACGAACAACATCATTTGAAGTTCGTGAACAAGCTCGACATTAAGCTCGATAAAAGCTCGAATGGAGAGGAATGCAACAGGTAAGCTTCATTTAAGAATATATTCATATAGATTAATCATATTTTCATTTTAAATAGATAATTGTTTTTATTATAAATTTAATTTTCTGAACAAAAGACATTTCACATTTGTCCATGTTTGCTAGATTGTTTGTTTTAGATATTCATGAACATATTTAATGTTTGTTTGTTTTTTGTTGACCTGTGAACCGAAACAAAAAAAAAAGGAGAAAAGAAAAATACCATACCTACTCTGCCCCATCCCACGTCGCACGTCGCGCATGTTCACGACACTCCTCCCACGTCACACGACCTTGCCTCGATCGCTGCACCTTTCACGTTGTTAAAACTAAGAGCTTCACTCTCATTAATTTCCTTCCCACTCGAGAGCTTCGAACCGAATCCCTCTTCCTTTCGCGCGCTTCTTCGTTGATGTTCGGCTTCATGGCTTCGGGGCTTCGCAGAAGGTGTAGAGACTGCAAGCGTCGCTACTTCGACTCCTTCGCTGTTGGACTACGCTCGTTTGATTATTTTCCCTTCTTGATGGAGCGGAAGTCACGACATTTGGATCGGAAGTTGCGACCGGAGCTCGTTGTCGAGAAAACTTTCTCCCTTCCGCCGCTTCTTCGGCTCCTTCGTGCTGTTTGACTACGCTCCAACGACGCCTTTCCCCTCCTAATAGATCAGAAGTCACACATTTTGCTCCGAGTCAACAACAGGAGCTCGCGGCTGTGAAGGTAACTTACCCTCTATCGCGCACTTCTTTGGCCAAATCCCATTTAGCTGCCGACTCTAATGAGGAAATTAAGGGATTTAACTTAATCCTAATATCAATTAATTATTGATTAGGTGTAATTAATTATTAATAGTTATAATTAACTATGATTTTAATTAATCATAATTATTAATAATTAAATAATAATTAGTTATTATTAATTCTAATTAATCATTATTAGACTATTAGTTATATTTAATTATGATTAATTATTACAATTAATTATAATTAATAAAAAAATGTTTGCCCCTTCCCTTGCCTCGATCAGCGAGCCTCCATCGCCGGTCTATATTCAAAGGTATAATTCTTAAACTTAAATCCCTCTTTTAAGTTTTACCTCGATGTGCGTGTCAAGCCGACGAACCTACCATACATGTTTTTCTCTAGCGTGGTGTGAAGGGAACCCGGTGCGACACCTACGATGAGATAGGTGAATGGCCTTTGGACCCAAAATCCTATTCTTGGCGTTTGTGTCGAGTCGGCAAACCACTCATACACGCTTTTCTCTAGCGTGGTGGGAAGGAGACCCGGTGCGACACCTACAACGAGGCGGGTAGGCCCGGTGCATGCTTTTTTTAGCGTGGCCAGGATAATCTTAAGTACCCGTACGCGGCTCTGTATATGCGGGAAAACAACTGCTTCTCTTTTGGAACAGGTACTGAAGTACCCATACACGCCTCTCGTAAATGCTTTTCTCTAGCATGGCGGGAGGCCCAGTTTTTTGTATTTTTCTCCTAAATGTGGGAGACGCCGGGAGGTTACCGAAATTTCGGGTGAACATATGACTGCACTCGGACCTGATTTGGACTCAAATGAACAGTGGACATGAGGACCTGAAATTAAACAAATTTTAAAATAAAAGACTAATCCCAAATAAAATAAGATCAGACTGAAGCCAAATTCAAATCAATTTGAACATGCAATTGAACTTGCAAAGACTTTAGAAGACTCTGAACAAACACTTGAACTCACACTTGAACTCGGACTATACAACATTAAGTGAGAGTTGTAGACTTGATGAATTTGTGTCTAAATGAAATTGAACTTGGAATCAAACATATACAAAGAATAAAGCTTGAATCTTATACGAGAGAACTCAAACTACAAGAACATTTGTATGGTCAATAGTGACTCAATGTTGGATAAAATGCATTAATCTTCGCAAATAAATGTGACTAAGATGCAACAAATACAAACGACTGTGAGCTCTTGTAGGAAGGATATTGCAACATCCTTATAACCAACATCGAGGTACAAGTAGGTACGCTACAAGACCTCGATGCATACAAACAAAGAATGTAATGGACTCTTACAATAGTCTCTACTAGATCAAGTGCATCTACCTGCAAGAACAACAAATGGTTGTAGAATGCATATGTGTGTCCTATATGCGCTATTGAGATCTCCAACACAATCAACAATGCCTGTAGATTGAGATGAAAATACTAGCACTTAATTATGGAAAACCCGCCTCTACAAACAAGTACAATCGTCATACCACCTGAGATTAGTGAAAGGTGAATATGATGCAGGAATAATGTCTCTTCTATGAACACCTCCAGGAAGTCGTAGTGAATACAGCGGGCCCCCGTAAATACACACGAGCCGCTTGTGGATAATAACAGTGGATATATAGTAGGCACAACGAACCACTATGAATACAAATGCAAATATCACCTATAACAGTGGTGATTAAGATTTGCGAGTATGTCGGGTATGAAGACAACTCGATGTACGGAGAAGGGCATCTCTTGACAGAATGGAAGAGATGTTTGAACAAATTTGAACTGAACTTCCTAGTGTTACAAAGTTTCTTCCTTGCCTTTTGTCTGAGAGAAAACATCTATGTATCTATGGTCCTTGGAAATACAAATGATCTTTAAAGTTTGGTATTACGAGACAATATATCATGCACACTGATAGTGCTATGGTATCGCCTTTGCCGACGTTGTTCAAACAAGGAGTACAAGTGCCTTCTCGGGACATAATCCTCCCATGAGAAGGGCACCCTTCTTCCGGCAGAATGGGATAGATGTTTGAACAAATTCGAAATAAACTTCTTGGTGTTTCAAAATTTCTTCTTGGTCCTATACTTAGGAAGAAAATAATTCTGGCATCCACAAACACCAGAAATAACAAGCCTACTACACTGAAGATCTTAAAAGAAGTTTTTTTTCAAAGCAGCGGTCATTGATTTCAAAGTTCAGAAGGACCTCCCGATGAATGAGAAAAGGGAGTCTACATCAAAACAAAGAGGATTCCTATGGCAATTTGATGACAATGCCATGATCCACCTGTAAGCAAAAGCAGGAGATTCATTACTACACTACAATTCACATGCAGAAAGCAACAAGTAGTGCATGACAATCTACATGTACAGAGCAGTGAACAAGTTAATTCAGAAGCTGCTACGCCACGCCACCGGATTCATAACATCCATGTAAGCGGACAATAGGCGTTTACAAATATTTCAAAGTGCCCCGCATATGCACCATAGTTTGTATACATATATGTACACGAAAGAGGCAAGTAAAATCAATACCGCATGGGCCCTGACGAGCATGTTTTCGATACACACGTGATGTCTAGGGATGCTGCACGGGTTAAATGATGAATTTTAGTTCGAACCCGATCCTTCTCGATACGGTTCGAACCATTAATTAAATATGCGGTCACGAGGTCGACCGGGATATTAATTTTATACAATCATATTAGGCCTTCAAGGCTCCTGTATAAGAAAAATTCATCGATAAAATCATTCACTCGTATGGGCCCCGACGAGTATGTTGTGAGAACACATGTGACATCTAGGGATGCTGTGCATGTAATTAAATTTGAACCCGATCCTCGTAAGTAGATAAAAAGGAGTCGACAAAGTTTAATTATAAAATGCCCCCATAAACTCGCATGAGCTCCGACGAGCGTGTTACGGATACACATGTGACGTCTAGGGATGCTACGTGGGTCAATAAGTGAATTCAAGTTCGAACCCAATCCTTTTATGCGGATCAATAGAAGTCGATAGGGTTCAAACCATCAAACAAATATACGGTTGCAACGACTGATATATTTATCTTAATATATTCATATTAGGCTTTCAAGGCTTATAACAATGATAATTCACTAATAAAGGCATAAAGCCTATGAAACATGATCCTTTGTCGACAGCTCGACAGAGTCAACAAGGTTCATTCATAAAATATAAATATTTTCAAATAGAAATGACCCAAACACCCCGATGATGGTCTTGTTAAATGCCTATCTCAACCGGAGTGGTTAATTCCAAATATTTAAAATTTCATTACAAATGTCCCCAAAATCCAAACTCCAAGAAAAATCATCCAATTCCAGATATTTAAAACTGAAAATCAAACCATTCTAACGCTTAAAGCAAAATCCATCCACCCTCCACAACAGTTTGTTTAGGTGGTCAAATTAAAATTTACTTTAGCTCACATAGAGCTAATGCCTAGTAAAAAATATCACTAGGATCCATTCTTAAATAATCTCCTGCCAATAAGGACGTGGTACGTGTCCTCTGACCGGCTGTTTTGCCGTCAAATGGCACTGCAGGATAAACGGTTATGACCTAGGGCCTTCTGAACCGAGTTATTTTCTCGCCAAATAACACCAAGAAATATCGATTATGGCCAAAGCCAATACACTCTTTAGTGGCATCAAATTCTTGAGATATGAATCAATAGGATATAATCGATAGTTCACAAAGGCCTCTGTTAGCTAAGGTGGATTCAAATTTGTCCCCTTAGGCAAATATCCATCCTAGGTCTACAAGGTACCCTTGGACGAAGCAACTCGTGGCTGCCGATAAGGATCCTTTTGTCAGGTTGGGTCGACTACCTCCTCTGACTAAATAGATCAGGGATCACGATGGCCCAGGACGACATAACCATGAGATCTTGATAGGGTCTATCATCTATTCCCCACCATCTACTTTAAGTGCAAGATGGTGAAATTTTCAATTTTAAATATAAAATCCTCTAATTTTCAATTCCATGCCCATTGTTGTTACTATATGCCAGATAACACGTATCTCTACGTATCTGATTGACGACTAGCCTTAATCGAAAGTTCTCTCTCATGATTGGGAGGGGTAATTAACTATAGGGGCTTGTGCCTATAGGAAACCAGAACTCATATCATAAAGTCCTCACAAAATGAGGGCGAAATCTCTGGGTAGTGTCTTATCTACAAACCCATATGCCTTCCCAAAATTTACCCCGAAACTTAATACGTTAAAACTCCCCCGAAGAAAGAAAGTAACAACGGGCGGAGGCCGGGGCCGAATTTTCGGAGCCCACATTATATAATAATAATAATAAATATTAAAAAAAAATTAATGTTTGTTTGTTCAATAGATTGTTTGTTAAATATGTTCACGAATATAGCTCGTTAAGGCTTGTTTGTTTAAAGATCGATAAGCATTAAACGAACCGAGCATGAACTGAACATGAACCAAACTTGAACACCTTTAAATTAAATGAACCAAACATGAACACAAACAATAAAGCTCGAATCAAACACGAACCGAACTTGAACAAGCTAATGATAAACAAACTCAAACATGAACACTCACATACTCAGCTCGGCTCGGTTTGTTTGCAGCCCTACTTTCCCCTTTCCTCTTCCACTTCATTTCTTCTCCAAGTGACTACTTTTCTCTCCCATATCAGGCACACTCAAAGGAGAAAATAGTGAGCATTCACATTTAAATTCAGCCAACGTCAAGGAGGAATCCCATATAAATCTGAGAGCATTTTGCAAGAGAAACAAATATATGAAGATAGCCATCAAGAAGCCCAACTACGTTATTATTGAGCTAAGTATCTAAACCATTCTCCTTAATTATTCTCCATCAAGGAGCCCAAGTCGCCATGAAACCCTAATTCCAATCAAATCTAACATAATTTTCCCTAATCCTCCCATCCTCTTTGATACAAAAGTTTTCCTAATTTAATTTCCCTCCCAAGCCCTAGTCGCCCACTTCTTTGCAATTTGAAATCGCTTGGACAAGTGGGGCCCCACCCCTTTGGGCGGAACGAACTAGAGGAGGCGGATTGTTTCTGCCTCCTGTACACGAGCTGAGCCGGCCCAAGGGCCGGCTGGGCCAGTTAAGTGTGAACTGGCATATCAAATTTATCCATACAAGTTGTTATGTTCTTTTTTCACATCATGGAGGCCAAACTTTAGTATGAATTATACCGTGAGGACTGAGGATGTTAATAATACTTATGTATTGCATACTGCATTAATAAGATCATTTATTCTTGCATTTGTACTTGATAGAAGGATTATATATAACTTGATTGATATGTTCTCATTCCCATTTGTTTTTTCCATGTCAGCGGGACACATGAGATCAACTGTTCAAAAGAAATTAAAATTCAGGGCATAATTGGACCTTGCACATCTTTGGAGAAGGTAGCATTTTTAGTACATTAACCATTATAAGCAAAATGCACAAAATTGTATGCCAGAGTTTGAATAAAATTTATGCTTTCTACTATATCCTTTACAGAAAGGTGCCTTTTGTTCAGATACGGTGATTGGTCAAGGAAATACAACTGTATGGAAAATATGTGGTCTTGATAGGAGTACTTGTTTGACTGTCTTTTTTGACATATCACCAAGTGAGCGATCAAGCCAATCAGGAATCCCAAATCCTCAATTGTATATACAGTTCTTAACAAAGTAAGGACTATATTTACCGTCATTGCCTTATTACATCACTGTAACTCTTGCTTAGCTTGCTAGATAGTGTTATGTAAAACTTTTTTTTCCTTTTACATCTGCAGCTATCAGAATTCTGAAGGTCAAATTAGGCTACGGGTTACAACCATCACTAGAAGATGGGTAGAAGGATCTACAAATACAGCGGTTAGTTTTCAAATTATTAAGCATCTTCTTTTGGCCTTTTAGTCGATATTTTGTTTTATTTTTCAAATGCTTTTTCTTTACGCACACCTTTTATGAAAATGGTAGTTAGAAGTGAAACTCGTTATGATTGAAAATCTGTTGATAGCCTATACATTTTGATCGAAATAATTTATTTTTCCACTTAAACTGGCAGTATGCATTTTAGGAGTCCAGATATATTGTATGTAGGGCATATTCCTCAGATCTAATTTCTTATTTTGTGTATTTGGTAGTAACATATTCAGAGATATTATCACGAAATGCCACTTATTTGACATGTTAGTAATAGATCAAAGTATATACCACAGTGACATGGTGATACGATCTTACCCGGTAGTTTATAGGGCAAATGAAGAACCTGGCTTAAAACAAAAAACCTCTGATCCGAAGTTTCCTTAGGTTTGTGGGGTTTAACTGAGAGCGGAAGAGTTCTTGAAGCAAGAACAGAAAACCGAAAGAATTCTGGAATTCTGACGTTGCAGAATTCTGAATTCTGAGAGGTCTTGAAAACTGTGGAGGCTGCGGGAGGATTGCAAGATCAGAGAACTGAAAGAATTCTGAGATCTGTTGTTGGCAGAATTCTGAATGCTGTTGTTTTACTGAATGCTGAAATTCTGAGAGGTCTTGAAGGCTGTGAAGGTTTAGGGAGGTTGAGCCACTAGTGGTGGACAACAAGGGAATAGGGGAAGATGGAAGCCCAGAAGCTTGGCTGGTTAGTGGGAGCCAAATCTTGAAGAACCCACGGTTGGAGTAGCAGGTGGAAGCTAAAAGGCGGCAACACCTGGTGGGATGGAGGGTAGAACCGGTTCTTGATGGTCTGGTTCTGGCGGCAGAAGATCTTGGAGAGCCGGAGGCTGGATGGCTGGAGGGAGTAGGGCTGCGGTTTTTGGAATCTCCAAGGCAACACCTGAGGGCTGACGACAGAATTGGAAAGGATATGAGGACTCTGTTGAGACCTGGAAGGAAGAGAAGGATTTTTGGAGACTCCAAGACAAGCCCAATGGGCAGCAACACTTAGAGAAATCAATTCACTAATTTGATCCACCAAAATCTGTCTTCTTTCTTATTCCTATGGCCTTTAAATAGGCATATTTTATAGATTCTACATAAAAGCCCCTCCATTTTTTAAATTCAGTAATAATACAAAAATAATTCTATTAAAGCAACTAATCAACTACTTGGAGAAGGTTATTAATGATCCTATCAGGTTCTCATTATCATGCCTCTTTAGGTCTTCGTGGGCCCAAAGTCGGGTAAATAGCCCACTAATTTCTTTTCCGCCTTTGTGACTTGGCGCGCATGTAGGATCACCAATAGTAATTTGAATAGGACTTCCTTGACCATTAGCTTGATATATATCATTCCCTTCCTCTTGAGAAGGATTTGTCTTCAAATCATAATCTGCATCAAAACGGCTCACCTTTCAAGTCAAGCTTGTAGGCGTTGTCATTGATGCGCTCTAACACTTGAAATGACCCATCTCCTCTTGCAAGTAGTTTTGATCTTCTTTGATTTGGAAGCTTTCCTTTCTTTTATGTAACCAAATCCAATCTCCCGGTTCCAAGAGTAACTTGGTAACTTGGTACGACCTTTGTTGACTTGCTTAGCATATTGTTTGGTTGGTTGCTCCACATTAATCCTTGCCTTCTCATGAATACGCTTTACAAAATCTACTTTCGTTTCACCATCTAAATTAAAATGTCCGGGCAAAGGAGATAAATCTAATGGAGTTAAAGGATTAAAGCCATACACAATTTCTGGTGAAAACTTAGTAGCAAAATGAACAGTACGATTATAAGTAAACTCAACATGTGGCAAGCATTATTTCCAAGTTTTAATATTCTTTCTAACAATAGCTCTTAGCAAGGTAGATAAAATTCCATTCATAACTTCAGTTTGACCATTAGTTGATGGATGACCTAAGGAATTTGACATCTCTATCCGACACAATAATCCTAGGTATTCCATATAATCTCACCACTTCTCTAAAGAACAAATTGACAATGTTTAAAGCATTATAAAATTTATGACAGGGAATAAAATGCATCATTTTAGAAAATCTATCAACTATTACAATTATTGAATCTTTCCCATTTTTTGTACGGGGTAAACCTAATACAAAGGCCATTGGTATATCTACCCATGGTTCTTTAGGAATAGGTAATGGTATATATAACCCATGGGGTTGCACTCTATTTTTGGCTTATTTGCAAGGAACGCACCTAACCCAAATAGGTTCTACATCTCTTTTCATATGTGGCAAAAAAAACAAAATGTTCTTGTAGAATAGCCAAAGTTTTGGCTACCCCAAAGCGTCCCATTAACAGATTAACTCACTACCATGTGATTCTTTAACCAATAATTCCCTTAGAGAGCAAATTGGAACACAACTTATTTTCTCGAAATAAAAATCCATCAAGATTGCAAAATTTACCTAATGAATTATGCTTACATGCTTGAAATTCTTCACAAAAGTCTAGGTCTTCAGTACATAATTTCTTTATATATTCAAATCAAAGTAATTTAGAATCAAGAGTAGTGAATAGAGTATACTTGCAAGAGAGAGCGTAGGCTACCACATTTGTCTTACCTTACTTGTATCGGATGATATATGGGAAGTTCTCAATGAATTTCATCCATTGAGCGTGTCTTTTGTTCAATTTTTGTTGGCCCTTGAGATGTTTGAGTGACTCATGATTAGTGTGTATCGCAGACTCGAACCATAGAGAGTGTTGCCATGTCTTCAAGGATCTAACCAAGGCATACAATTCTTTGTCATATGTGGTGTAATTTAGGGTGGCACCATTTAGCTTTTCACTAAAGTAGCAATTGGTCTCCCTTCCTACATAAGTAAAGCTCCAATACCTATTCCTGAAGTATCACATTCAATTTCAAATATTTTTTTTAAAGTTAGCTAGAGATAACATGGGTTAGTTTTTGTTTAATAAGTGAAAAAGATTTTTCCTGTTTTTCACCCCATTTAAATTCAACATTCTTTTCGATAACTACAGTGAGTGGGGTGGCCAAGGTGCTGAAATCTTTCACAAATCTTTTATAAAAACTAGCAAGCCCATGAAAGCTTCGCACTTCATTTATGTTGGTTGGTCTTGGCCACTCTTGGATGGCTTGTACCTTTTTCTCATCCACCTATATGCCATGAGAGCTAACAACATATCAAAGGAACACAATTCTATTGGTGATGCAAAATGAACATTTTTTTAAATTAGCATATAATTGTTCCTTCCTAAGCACTTCCGATACTAATTGTAGGTGTGTAAAATGTTCATTCAAGTTTTTACTTTAGATGAGTATATCATTAAAGTAAACAACAAAACAAAGTTTCAATATAAGCTCGCAAAACATGATTCATTAATTGCATAAAAGTTCTAGGTGCATTAGTTAAGCCAAAAGGCATCACTAGCCATTCTTATAAACCTTGTTTTGATTTGAATGCTATTTTTCATTCATCACCTTCTTTCATACAAATTTGATGATACCCACTTTTTAAGTCAATTTTGGAAAATAAGCATGCATTATATAATTCTTCTAACATATCATCTAAACGGGGAATAGGGCAGCGATACTTCACCGTGATATTATTGATGCCTCGGCATTCCTCTACGTCCTATCCTTTTTGGGCACAAGTAATACTAGAACAACGCATGGGCTCGTGCTCTCCTTCACCAAACCTTTTTCCATTAGCTCACTGACCTGTTGTTGAAGCTCCTTGGTTTCCTTGTGTTGCTTCTATAAGCAAGTCGGTTGGGAAGAGTGGCTTCAGGTACAAAGTCAATTTGGTGCTCAATTCCTCGAATTGATGGTAGGCCGGAAGATGTCTCTTCTGGGAACACATCTTCATAATCTTGCAAAAGAGAAATAATGCTGCTCTGAAGGATTCCAACCAAGTCTTTAGTGCTCAAATAATTTTCTTTATACATAAGTGATATGAGGGGTTGTCTAAGCTGTATGGCTTGTTTGATTTCACTTTTATTGGCAAGAATGCATGATTTTTCTTCTTGCTTTTGTTTTAATCCTGAAGTGAATTCCCTCGTTTTGCTATTATGTTCTTGCTTTAGCTTCAATTGATCCTTTGCAACTTGTTGAGGTGGTAATGGCCAAGAGTAATAGGTCGTTGGTTAAGCATAAATGAATATTTATTAGAAAAATCATCATGCAAAATTTTTCTATCAAATTGCAATGGAGGACCTAGAAGTATATTGATAGGAAGTGGATGTAGGTATTGAGAAAACTAGGAAGAATAACACAAGAACTTTTTATTGAAAGATAAATGAAAGAAAAAGCAAGATACAATTGGATCTTCAATTGAAGAGGAAGATCCAACTCTTCCAAATCCTTAGCTGGCGTCTAGAGCCCTCAGAAAAAGAGTACAACAAACACAAATCACATAATACCCAAAATACAACATTGTTAGCCTTAAATAGGCTCCCCTAATTTCCTCCCAAATCAGCCCCCTTTCTCTAAATAATTCTTTATAATATTTGAATTCAAATTAGATATATTTTCCTAATTAATTCCCTCCTAATTATAATTAAAACATTGCTAAATAATTTCCATTTGATTCCTTCTACCTTTCCCTAAATAATTTACCCTTAGATTTTGAATTCAAATAAGATCTCTTGCCATAAATAATTTCTTCCCAATTAAAATTAAAAATTTCATAAACAATTCCCCTTTGATTAAGAATCTTCCTAAATAACTCTCTCTTTATTAGGCAACTTTCTAATTTCCTCCCAATCAAATTGGTCAATTCATCAATACTTCCCTCCCAAAGTGTCACCTTGTCCTCAAGGTGGAAGGATGAGAACTGTCTAGTCCTAGGTGATCATATCCAAGTAATTTGGATAACTACCTCTAATGCTCCTTAGTCATCATCCTCAGCTCCAACAGAAAACTTCAGACTCTGGTTTGTTCAGACAATAAAGTATCACCCCAACAAATATGGTTGCCACTTTGGATGACTAAGATAATTGCCGTCAACTCCCGCTCGTATACAAACTTGAGCCTCTTCATGGTTGTGAGCACTGAGCACCTAGCTGAAATAAGCAATGAGCCGATGATCTTGTATGAGTATTGCCCCTAGGCCGTATCCTGATGCATCTATCTCCACCAGGTATACCCACCTATGTGCATCATCCTCTTCAAATATCTGCATCTTAATAGGACACAATGGTAAAAAAATGATTCATGTAGTTGACTCAACTTAGTGGGATAAAGCCTTGTTGTTGTTGCTTCACCAAAAAAAAATCAATCATTTTTTTCCTTGGATATTGAAGTTGCTACTAAGGCTAATGCCAACGGTTTTGATCCGCATGCTGCCTAGCTTTTCAACCCTTCAGTGAATATGGTTCACTCTCATTGTAATAAATCTTCACTGCATTCCGTGTATTCTATTCCCATTCCTTGATTTTGAATGTACTAATTTTTTTTTTTGAAAAAAATGCATTGGATTCTTTGAATGGCCTTTTTTTTCCCTTTTTCTATTTGACGCTAGCGCGTTTGTCTTTCTGCTTCTTTATGATCAGAACATCATGCCTTCTTAGTTACATGTGACTGGAAGTATGCAATTATGACTAGGAATTATTGTGCCCAGCATTATGTAAACTTCAATTTTAGCCTTCATTGTAGGTTGATATTATCAAATTTCACGTGTGTTGGTTTTTTCTTTCCAATGTTGGGATCACAAAATGTACTTTCAGTTCTTGTAAAACATGACATTTTTTTATATTATTAAGTATTTTTAAGAACTTTGTGGCTTGGGTTTGCTTGCTTGACAACTTCATGTCTAGTTATATGCTTCTTTTAGGTCCTTTTATTTCATTTTCTCTTTTTAGGTCCTTTTATTTCATTTTCTTTTAGCTTTTTTTAGTTAATGCATTTGTTCATGGGTTTACCTTATAGATCGTCATGAAGCTTCCTATGACAGTCAACACTGAGTTACTAAGGTCAATTGATCCTATAAGTATGTATAACCAATGCATTAACTTTAACTGCTAATATGTTAGTTGAGTTATGTAAATATTTAACTGTAGGAATTTCATGGTTTTTGTGACAATTTATTTATTATTTGATCAATAATTGTTGCATATTTATTGATTTATTTGGCTGATATCATAAATCACTGATCCTCCAGGAACTGGTTGATGGGTTCGACCAAGAAACTGCTGCTGTTGTATTGGCTAGATACGTGTCATTTAAGATGGAGATGGAGGTCAGTTTTTTGCTGCACAAGATTATAGCTGCGTTCATTGTGATGTATACTGATAATGCTATAAATTGTACATATAGGTTTGTTTAGATTGGTTTTAAATGCATATGTAATACTCAAGAATAATGATGAGATTCATAATGGGGACCCAAAATTTTGTCATGGCTAATGTTCTTGATAATGACTATAATGACATATCAGAAGCATGGAGGTTTAATTTCATTTACAAATCAATTTAAAAATCTTGTTGCACTCTTTAATATATTCCCCAATAATGGCACATTGCTCAGCTGGTATTTTCTTTCATTTTTTTTTACAATTACAGAACTACTTTTAGTTTTTTTCATACTTAAAGATATTGTCAATGGTTTTTATTGGAAAAGTATTTCTCATTGTGGCAAAGTGTTTCTTCTTCTGTTTTCAGGAAGAATTCGATGCAACCCGATGGTTGGATAGAACACTCATCCGCCTTTGCTCACGTTTTGGTGACTATCGGAAAGATGAACCTAGTTCATTTATTATAAATCCTAATTTTTCAATATTTCCTCAGTTCATGTTTAATTTGAGACGGTCACAGTTTGTACAGGTGAGACATTTGATTTATTTATTATTTATTATTTCTTAACCCCAGCTTTCCCATATTAAACATTTAGATGTTGTATGTTTCAGGTTTTTAATAATAGCCCTGATGAGACCGCATATTTCCGCATTTTGTTGAATCGAGAAAGCATCACAAACTCTGTTGTTATGATTCAGCCTTCACTGATATCATACTCTTTTGCTGCACCGCCTTCACCTGCTTTGTTGGATGTAGCATCTATAGCAGCTGACCGCATACTCTTACTGGATGCATATTTCAGTGTAGTTATTTTTCATGGTACGACAATTGCTCAGTGGCGCAACATGGGCTACCAAAACCAGCCAGAACATCAGGTATTAAAGTGTCAATTGCAATTTTATTGTAATAAGATGTAATTCATTCTTTATATGCATCTTTTTTTTTAGTTTAGTAATTAATTTTTTATGGAGCTTCTTTGGCATTCCCTCAATTTTTTTGAAGCTCAAGCCTTTTCATCTTTTTCTAGCTGAACTACATGAAGTTTTGAGATGCAACACTATCTCACTTGTTTTAGAACTATTAATATCCTGAAGTTTCGGTCGGTTCTTTCATTAAGTTAATTGTGTCATAATATGAGAAACATCTAATTTTTCTGTGACCTTCAAAGAAATCAACCTTAAACACTAAATATACCCCTATGATTCAGAACTCAAACACAATTATATGAAATATTTACATGTTTGAATTATTTCTCCTGAATGTTCTGTTTGTGGACAAGTTTGAAGTATAATTTTGATTGTAATGCATCTTAAATTGTAATTTATTTTTTATTTCTTGTTCGGACAAGTTAAAGATGGTGGAATGCATAAACTTTATTTGGCTTCTTGCAGAAAATTATCATTCCTTTGCATTTCTCCTCGATGATAATGTGATGTGAAACAAACATGCGATGGAGTTACTTTAAGAAATTAAAGAGAGCAATTTTAGCAAAATAATCCAAAATAAAATTATCACTTATAGCAAAGATTGATCCTTGTAGTTCTCAATTTTAACTTGCTTAGGCAAAGAAGAGCGAAATCAATCAACCAAACAATTCAAGAAAACACAAAGAATAATTGTAAAACTACGACGATAAATAAGAGTCCACGATTTAATAATGAGAATTTTCAAATTTGGAGTCCATACGCTCAACTAGTCTAGGCTTTAGCGGAAGAAGAGTCTCCACATTAGAACCGAGGTCACTCTGAGGAAGAAGAAACCTAAGATCATCGTTCTTGGATAGGTGGCCGGAGTATGGAATTCTGGACAGCAATCCAATGATGTCCAGTAAAGTCTGGACAGCAAGGGGGTTGAGTTTGGGGGCTGACCAGCCGGTAGAAAGGTGCAGAAATCAGTGGATTGCAGTCTACCAATTTTCAAAACTTCTGGACAGCCATCCCGTGAGGAAGATTTCAGGATGGGAAGGGGCTTTGGAAGAGTGGTGGGCTGTAGAGAAGAATAGGGAATTGACTGGAATTCAATTCAGGACTTCAATTCCCTAAAATTCAGTGAATTGATTTGGGGAGATGATTGGAAATCAAAAAAAGGAAAGAAATAAAGAGGAGGGAGACGGGTGGGAGAGGAGCTCACTGGATTGAGAGGGAGTGAAAGGCTTTTAGAAGAATTTCCAGCAAAGAGCCACGGGCTCATATTTCCTAATTCTCAGCTCTAGTATTAGGAAATAACATCAATAGCCTAGGTATGCAGGAAAGCCGTGAGAGTGGGATGAGGGAACTAACTGAGGAGAGAGGAAAGCCATTTCAGTTTTCAGATTTTGAAATCTGAAAATTAAAACTGAAGAAATCTGGAATTAATTATGTGAGAGGAGGCATTTAAAAGGTGGTGATGTGGCAATTAAATAGAAAACAATAAGGGGAAGGCTGGCCAAGTATAGAGAGGGAGAAAATGTTTAACTTAAGTGGGTGGGGACCACTTGGCTAACAAAGCTTTAAATAAAAAATCTGAAATATATTTCAGGTTTTTAAGCTAGGGAAGTTTCCTAATAAGAAGGTATTAATTAAGACCAATTTGAATTCAAATTCAAATTGAAATCTAATTAATTTGGAGACCTCAAATTAAGGAGCTAAATTAGGAAAGTATCAAAGCTTCACGAGAGTTTTGAATTTCAAATTCAAAACTCTAAGAGGGGCCGGCGGGTGGAGTGGTGGGGAAGGAAAATTGGGGAAGAGGGGCCGGCGGCTTGGACAAATTTTCAGGTGGTGGTGGCCGGCAGCCTGGGCGGCCCAAGGTGGCTGGCGGCAAGGGGCTTGGGGAAGAGGAAGGCGGCGGCCAGAGAATTGGGGAGAAAGCTTGGAGTAATTCAAAGGGGATTCAAACCTCATGCATCTCCTCCCATTCCACTCTCCACAATTGCTTCAATCCAATCTCCACGACGACGAATCGAACACGAGAAATAAAGAACGAAAATTAGTAGAACAAGAAAACCTAGAACTCACAAAGAGATCTAGCTTCTCCTATGAACTCACTAAGAGATCGTGGAGGCTTGCACTCACAAAGAGAACATGAAATATCAAATTTTCATTCATCAAAAACTAACTATTACATGAGAAAATGGCCATATAAATAGGCCTCAAAATGACAAAGAAAGGAAAATACTAAAATGCCCCTTGGGCTACAATAGCTACCAAATACCCATAAGGGCAAAAAACGGAAAAACATAAAATAAAAATAAATTACTACATAAAATGATGAAAATACAGATCATAATCGTGGCCGTCGATCTCCGGCATCTCCTGGAGGTACATGTGTCAAAATCGCTGCTGATGTCTCCATCATAATGTCAGCATAAACTTTGATTTTGTATTGAATTCATTTTCATTAGAAATAACTCGAGTTCTTTAACACAATTATGATTTTTTTTGGAACAATTTAAACTTTTTCATTTATGCTTAAAGTTTATTTTTCTATTACAGTTTTAAACATATGTTTTCAAAAATAAATTTTTAAAATAAAATTTTGAAATAACTCTGTAAAATTTGTCTTTGGAATATTTTATTTTTTTACTATTTGCTTTTCTCACCACGAAAACAGTTGAAAACTGTTCCAAATAAAATCTAAGATAAATTTCATAATTGATTAGTACATCTGAAACAAAAGGACTAAGTTGATCCTAAGTATTGAATTGTGAGCTTCAATTAGTTGGTGGCTTGTCTAGAATTAGATTAGGGGAAATGAAAGGCACAAGATGTAACTATTTCATGGTGAATAGGAGCATCCTTGTCCCAAGTGCCAACGAAGCAAATAAAACTTTCATGGTGAGTAGGAGCATCCTTGTCCCAAGTGCAAAAGTTAAATGATAAAAGAAAACTTAAATTAGTAACTTTAATAAAACGTTCTTGTTTGAAGAAAATTTTGATATTTTACTTGGGTTCTCAGATACTGTGGATCTTGGTTGTAACTCATGTAGGAAATGAGGAACTTATTTTCATATTTCTCTCTAACTTTTGTTGGAAACATAGACTTCCTGATGCGTATTCATTAGGGAAGTTCACAAGAAATTTACCAAATGTGTTATAATTAACTCTAAGTTTATTTGGGACAGCTATAATTTTTATAAAGGAAATTATAAATTCATTATAAAAAAATTAAGTTTTTTGAAATTAGTGAGTATGCCAATAGCTTTTTTTATAGATACCTTATTCTAGCAAATTTGATTCTTAGAAGTAGCTTCTCACTATATATATATATATATATATTAAAAAATAGCAACTAAATAGATGTATGGAAACGATTTAAAAAGCAAAACATTGAGAAAATTTGTCTCAAACAAAATCTAGATATACCTAATTATTCATTTTAGTAATATTGTGATGTTTTTTTATATTTTTGTACGAAATAAAGTTACCACCGCCCACACCAACAGTGAGTCTTAAAACAACGAGTTGCAGTTGCACGTCAACAGTGCTTTTGTAATATATTTTCTCTCAAATTACATACGTTATATGTGTTTTGCCCGAATCTTAAAACACTGAGTTGCACGTGCTTTCGTAATATGTTTTCCCTCAAATTACAAATTATGATATAACAGGTTTACATTGATTATAGCAGCTAAAGAAAATTGCCAAACAATGCCCAATGCAAAATCGTTTTTTTTTTTAATCTTTTTCCTCTCTCTCTCTCTCTGTCTCTCTCTCTCTCTCTTTATGTAAGGGTTTCTGTGTGTTTTTCTTTCAGGCTTTCTCTCTTCTTTTGCAAGCTCCGCATGATGATGCCCAAATGATAATCAGAGATAGATTCCCAGCCCCAAGATTAGTTGTTTGTGATCAGCATGGCTCCCAGGTTCGACTGTTTCAATGGAATATGGATCTTATTGTTATAGATTTTCTTTTATTTTGGTTTCTTTGTTACTCCAATAAGCCCCACTATTAATGAAGGAAAAAAAGAAGAAAGAATTACCCTTTTTCTTAAAGATTGCTACTTGTTTCCAACTAGCATCTTAGTTCTGTTATAGCTTACTTATATTTTCATCATATATAAATATTTAGATGACAAGTTAGAACCAACTCGACTATAATAAGATCATCCTAATCGTTCTTTTGTCTGCAGGCAAGATTTCTCTTAGCCAAGCTGAACCCATCGGCCACATATAACTCAGCCCATGAGGTGGCTCCGGGCTCGGATATTATCTTTACTGATGATGCGAGCCTTCAAGTTTTCTGCGAGCATCTCCAGAGGCTGGCTGTTCAGTCATGAGCCTTATTTATGCACCATTGCCCCGCCCGCCGCCTGTGGGTTTGATGAAACTTTTTGCAGGCCTCAAATTTTGGAGAAATTATTAGGTTCGGACACCGGACATAGAGCATCATTCGGATTTCTCTCTGTCTACAGTAAAAGCGCAGTTATTATAACAACTGTGCTTTTATTGTATTTTTACTGTAGACAGGGAGAAATCCAGATGATCATCTTTGTCCGGTGTCCGGACCTAATAATTTGCCCAATTTTTATAGTGTTGTTTTGATTCATTCCGTTTTATCCCTATTGTCTTGAGACCCAGCCAGTTTTACATATAATGAATAAGCAAAATTTGCATTAATTCTTTTTGTGTAATCGGGTAATGCAAAATGAGAGTTCAGGGGAGGTGGAATTTGTATGTATGTTACAAGGCTTATATTACTGTTAGACATTACGTAGGGTGACAAAGGAACATGTATTTCTGCTGGTCCATTTTTTTAGTTCAGGGGTTGGTAATTGGTATAAAGATTTTGTATGGGCTTTATTTTTTGTAATGGTTTGAACCTTGTACCTGCATTTTTTTTCCCAATGAAATAAAGACTTTAAGCCTTCCCATTTTGTGAAGTTCATGAATGTTATAATTTTTTGCAATGCTACTATCTAGGGGTTTAAGTGAGCCGAGCCGGCAAGCGAGCTAGCTAGAGCTCGACTCGTTTATGAGCTCGCGAGCCGAGCTTATCAAGCTCACGAGTCGAGCTCGAGCTCAAATTCTTAAAATAATTCTTATTTTTAAAATACATGCCTAATACCAGCCTAATCCTGTGTAATAACAACGTAATATCAACCTAATCAGGCCTATTCGAGATAGACTGCTCAAGCCTTGAGGCACTTGCGTGGCTCGAGGAGGCCGCGTTAGTCGTGCGGCTCGAGCTCGGATGACAGGACGATGTTTAAGTGGACCGGCGAATTTGACTCGGTCGACGCATCAATGGACAGGACAACGCGGGATGGTGGGATGGCGGGACGACAAATATGTGGATGACGTGGATGAGTGGCTCGAACTCGTTTACAATGGAACTAGTCAAACTTGAGCTCTCTTTCAGACTAATGAGCTGAGTTCGATTGTATCAAAATTTGATTTGACTCATCTTGTTTACACTCCTATTACTATCTATTTTTCATTGTTGAAACTGATAGTATTTGCAGAGCTGTTGTATTTATTGCTTTTAAATAATTTTTATACTAAAATTTTACTTTAAAAAATAATAAGAAAATTATTCCAAACAGAACCTCGAAGAAAAAAAAAATGTGAACGGTAATGTCAACAAACATTTGAAAGGAGATATGGATGTTGTATTTTTGAAGTTAGGCCATGAGGATGTTACAGAGCCCCCATGGCAAGGGGGCAGGCAGACTGACGGTGATAGTTCATAGTGAGAAAGCTTTG
This sequence comes from Dendrobium catenatum, assembly GCF_001605985.2. Taxonomy (NCBI): domain Eukaryota; kingdom Viridiplantae; phylum Streptophyta; class Magnoliopsida; order Asparagales; family Orchidaceae; genus Dendrobium; species Dendrobium catenatum. Next base: position 352,564 of record NW_021318800.1, on the reverse strand, counting down.
AAAGTCGTGCTGAATGGTAACATAATTCTATGGCAATTTGCCTTGAGCCTTATCTTATCAAGTTGTCCAATAATTTGCTCCAACTCGCTCAATGATAACCTGTTAAACCCATCAAAGGAATCTAAATATTTGTCTTGCCTGAGTACTCGTTAGTTTAGATGACTAAGGTTTCGTTTGGAACAGCTTTCTTACTGCTTCTTAAAATAGTTTTATAGTATTAAAATTTTAATTTTTATACTAGAAAGCTGCTTTAAGAAACAGTAAAAAAACTGTCCCAAACGAAGCCTGAGAAGCCTATTTTATTTATTGCTTCTTAAGGCTGCTTTCTAGTTCAATTGCATTAAAAAATTGCTTTAAGAAACAGTCAGAAAACCGTCCCAAACGAAGCTTAAGATTCATTCAAGATAAAATTGTAAAGAGTAACCGCCCCCAATTTGAAATTCACTTGAGATTTCCTAATTGGAGGCCAACTATAAGGTAGATTTGTCCTCTACATAACTAGGAACACCAAGTTCAACTCATATATTTTCATTAAATTCATATTATGTAGTCAATTTTATGCTATCTAATTTTATTTTACAGTTTGTGTAGAAAATATGTCAAATTGAAGTCTTTTGAATTCTCTATGAAATTCAGATCGATTTCTTTCTATGATTTATCATTGTAATTAACTTTTGACTCACATTTCTCTATTCTAAATGCTCAATCAGGTCTTTTATAAATCAATTCAATTAAGAGAATCTGTGAGTCCTTATGAAGAAGCATTAAGCTTTATATTTATGATGGTTCAGTACTTTAGAAAAATTTGGCTGGTAAAATAAGAGCTTTGAATCATAGTTTTGCATGAAATTCTTGCACATACATAATAGAATAAAAAAAAGTAGGAAGCATTGAGTTTTTATGGGAAAAACTTGGAAAGAAAAAAAATCTTGAAACCTAGCCCATATGCAATGATCCACTATGTAACTGAAGTATAAGAGGATATTCTCCTCTCAAATGGAGAAGATTGTATCAAACGATATTAGTTGGGTGACAACAATTATATGATGATAGTTGGACAACGATAATAAGAAGATAGTAGTGAAATTATAATTGTTGATGGTGATCAGATGATGACAGTCAAGTGATGTGATCAAATGACGGTAATTAGCAGATGACGGTCATACAATGTTTGGTCAAGTGACAGTCATAGGTCTAAGAAGCTCTCGCGAGTCGCACGACACAGGAAGTTCTCGTCTCGTTGCCTGTCTCAGGCCTCCACGGCTCCACTAGTGCGTCCAATCGGGTCGGCAGCCTTGTATTTGGATTTCACTCTCAGGGGGGATCATCTCGAAATGGTGCGTCTAGCAACTCGTAGTCGTGAATTCGCATAATCATTCCCTTCTTCCGTCTTCGATCCGGACGTTCTCACTTGAAGTCCAGAAGGTGAGAAGCTATCAAAATCTCTTGTGATTTCGTTTTAGTTTTCTATATAAGTTATCATTTGCAAGGATTTCATTTGATGTTTTTAGTTTTTATGTAAGATTTCATTTCAATTTAGGATTTCATTTGTTGTTTTCATATTGGGATTTCGTTTGCTGTTGTCGTGCTTAGCTTCCTTTAATACTGTACAAAGTCATGCTGAGTTCAGATTGTGATTTCATTTGCTGATTGCTGTTGTCGTGCTTAGTTCAGATTGTGAAAAGGTTGTTTGATTAATGCATCTGAATCTAATTATTTTTAATGTATTGATTCATACTCATAATTTATTTTTGCTTTGCTTTTTAAGACCTATTATTATCAATTTATCACCATTTTGATTCACTTGGAAACATACTGTGAATTTTTTTATTGTTCGTTGTTGTCGTTTTACATGTTTTAGGGATTTAAAAAAAAAAAGTCTTGGCCCCATCTACGTAAAGTTTCTTTCTTTGCCACTGCTTGCCGACTTCCTCAACAATCAACTAGCTTTATGATGATTTCTCCATTGTGATCCCCCATGCCTCACCTATTTGAGATAATTATTATGATTACTATTATTATTTTCTATTTTTACAAAATTTTTGTACTAAAATTATTTTGAAAAATAGTAAGACAATAGTCCCAAATAGTCTCTATAATATCTTGACCTAGAAATAAAATCAACTTTTCCTATCAAGTGGAAGGGTTTAGTGTAATAACTTAAAAATTGCAAACAAAATATAATAATAATAATAATATTGATAAATAATAATAGTTAATGAAAATTTATTAAGAAATGTTTCTCAAATTTAATTATGCAGTTAAATACAAAATAGTTAAAATTATGAATTATATATTAAAAGAAAATATACCAAAAAAAGGATTTCATATAATTTTTTATTATAAGAAAAATAAATATTAGTGGTAACTAATTAGTTGGTAATTTACTAATTTGGTGTTTCCCTATTAAGGATCGAGAAGCGACTGAGGAAGCGTAAGCAGTGGGGCGAAGAACCAATTTAATGGGCGACCTGGAGAGCGAGGAAGTCGGAGCGATCGAGCGAAGCACGGCAGCGGGAGCGCGCGAGTAGCGGCGAACAAGAAAGCGAACAACGAGGGACATTAGAGCGGGTGACAAGATGGGTTCATACAGGACGGCTGCACGCGCGTCAAGGCTTGGCTGCAGAGTAAGGTGTAGGCGCAAATTTCAAGCGAAGGGTTGATTTAAGATATTGGAAGTTCATCTTTTCCTTAAACTCGAAACAAGGTGGAGTTAACCTAGATTTTTATTTTTTTCCAAATTGACAAACCCTAGACCTAGCTTCTATTCCCAAAGAAATGTTGTAACGTTTTGGTGTGGAGAGGAAGAACAGATCAGAAGGAGGAGATAGATTGGTGTTTCGCAAAGTAGGAAGAAGGAGAACGATATGAAGGTACGTACATTAAACATAAAATTTAGAATTTTGTTAGATGAAATCTGAAAGTTAAAATTTTATTAAATGATAAGTATTGTTTTCTAGATTTTAATAGTTGATTGCTATAAATCTAAAACCTAAAATTTATGAAGTTAGAATAAATTAGTTAACTAAAATTATTGAGAAAATATTATGAAAAATTTGGATTCAAATTTCAAAGCTTTGTCTTTATGTAATTATGTTATAAAATAAATTCTAGAAATATTGAAGCTGTAATTTAAATATAATTTAAAGGAGCAAAGTTAATGAAATTTTAATCTTATGTTGTGTATATTTGAAATGATAACAGCCTAATTGTAACGATTTGTTAAACATTGAATTAGAGATTGCAAAGATTAATGCTGTTTATGTATTTGAATAAAACTAAATATTATCTCTCTCTCTCTCTCTCTCTCTCTATATATATATATATATATATATATATATGTGGAAGTAGATTAGTCAATATGAATGATATATATATATATATATATAGTAGATTAGTCAATATGAATGTTTTATGCAATTATTTATTCATGTAACTATTAATCTAAAGAAGATGTTAAGGACTAACGGGCAAAGCACATCTATTGTGATTGGAGTAGCTCCAGAGGAAGATAAGATTAGAGAGAGTCGCCTTAGATGGTTTGGTCACATTAAACGGAGGCCTTTCGATGACCCCGTTAGGAAAGTTGAGATATTAGATTTGACTTATGTTAAGATAGCTAGAGGTAGACCTAAAAAGACTTGGTTAGAAAATTTTAGAAATGATCTTTCTTTATTAGATTTAAATGAGAATTTGACTTTTAACAGGACACAATGGAGAAAAAAGATTCATGTAGCCGACCCCACGTAGTGGGACAAAGGCTTGATGTTGTTGTTGTAATGTTTGTTCTCCAAATCTAGTGCATTGACTGTTATGCTCTCTTATTTGCATTTTATAACATTATTACTACAAGATTATTATTGCAAATTGTCTAAAAATGATTTACTCTTATATATAATTCTCATTTTTCTTACTACAATATGTGGTTTCTGCAGTAGATGGTGTTTGCTAGATGCAATCATGAGTTTGGAGGCAGAGTCTCCTTTGCATTCTTCAAGCAGCAGTGATGATTTTGTAGGGTTTCTTAATACTGAGTTGGAATTGGCTGCTTTAGATTCTGCTAACAAGGATGCTGAAGTTAATAATGATCATACAAATGTTATAGAAGAGCCAAGGTATGCTTTCAAAATTTCAAATTAATACTGCAGTACTGTATTTTTTGCATATTCAACGTTCAACTATTCTAAAACCAAATTATCATTGTTTTATTAAAGCATGTAAGGAATTTCTCTTTAGAGATCATCGAGAAGTTCTATGCAGGTTTCATTAAATGCATTTCTTGAAACCTCTTCTATGTTTAGTGATATTGCATTTTAAATGTTATCCAGCGTCAAAGAAAATAATTGTTTTCATCTTTGTCACCATCACTATCATCATCGCCATCATCATAAGTATGCTTTCCTTATTTTATCCCGTCTGTTATCCAAATCATCATCTATTTGATAGGTCAGTTCAAGAACCGACCCAACCAGCCCCATAAGGCCCGGCCCTTGTTTGCAAGAGGCGGTTCAAACTGCCTCCCAAGGGGGTTGCAGCCTATGCTTGAGGGTCCCACAGCCCTATTTGATTTGAAAATTAAATAAAAAACTATTTTTGGTAAGGAGAGAGAGAGGCGGCAAGGGCTTGGGAGGGCTTATAAATAGGGAAGAGAGGGGAAGGGAGAGGCATGCTTAAGTATTGTGTTCTCTTGGAGTCTCTTGGGAGTTTTGGGCTCTAGACCTAGTGTCTAGAGATTGGGAGAGAACGATCCTCCTCTCGAATAGAGGATCACTTTTATCTTTTCTTATATATTGTTTTGCTTTGAGTTGTTTAATAAAAGCTACTGTTTTTGGGTTGTTGCATTATCGTTCTTGTATCTTCTCTCTGTTTTTACCAAATTCTTGTTAGGTTTGCTTGCAAACTCAAGTATATCCGATAGGATTACTTGAGAACTCATGTAATTCCTATCACCATCCTCTTCCTTCTGCTGCTCCTCACAGATTTTCCCCTTCTTGTATGCAGATTCTCCCTTTGCTGTGTGCAAGCCCATCATTTCTCAATCTCGGGCAATCTTTCGCTCCTTTTCTTGCTGAGGTTACCATAAATCTGTGTAAGTTTCCATTCTTCATTATCCGGTGACATGACATAGTTTTGACGTAACCAGTGAGAAGTTTACATGTTAATAATGTGAATTTGAAGTTTCCTTTTGGCCATCCATATAAATGAATATCAGTTCTACTAGATATTGACTTGATATTCAAAGCATGTTGAATAATATTCAAAGCAAATGCTAAACTCTATGCATTTTCTTGCATGAGGATCTGCTTGGGTGTTTAAAGTAGACTCACAAGAGATTTTAGATACTCTTTGCAGAACACATGCCGTGTCTTTTAGGGGAATCATAGAAATCAAATATTTGCTATTTTCTTAAAAATTCTTTAGCTTTGACCTCTCATGCCTCTAACTGGCCTACTTATGTGTTGTTCCGATCAAAACCATTTACTTATTTAGTGTAAGCTCAGTTTTTTGTCCAAATCATAGAGGTTTTGTTTGACTGACATATGTTGTCCGCTACTAACATGTTACATGTGCATTGTCTCAATACTGCACTCTAGAAACGACAGTGATTCTAGCACTTTTGTAGAAGGAATAAACAAATGTGGTTTTGTTTCTTATTACTTTGAGCATTAGTATCTACTCTTTTGGGATAAATTAGGCTCTGGATGGAAATTTAAGACTGAGGATGATTTATTCCGTTGTTTTAAAACCGCAAAGCACAATGCGATACACATGGATTCCTTGTTTGCTTCTTAGTGGAAAGCACAATGCTAAGTGTTACTTTTATTAACCAGAGTGCTGATGACTTATATGCATATTATTCGCAAATATGATAAATATTTATTTATTAACTTAGACCACGTAAATTTATAATTTTTTTTATAAAATATATTATAAAAACCATTAAAAGTGATTTATGAAAAGGGTGTGCACTAATTATTATTAAAGAGTTATTCATAAAATTAATTAATTATGCTAGTCAATTAAACGAGTGTTGGCCCTAATTAACTGTCTTCCTAGTCATCTAGTTGTGACAAATCATTTTTCCTCAAAATGATCAAAATAAATGAAACTTATTATTCCATTTAGGCTGTGAAATCATCAAAAAATCAGTCTTATACTTGAACAAACTCGATATCACTGCAAGTCCCTGACAACAAGAAGAGATCACCTCTTTCTCATGTGATTGGAGACAAAGTTTAGCATAACACTAGTTACAAGGATGATTGAGAGTGAGATCCCAACTTTTTCATGTAGTCAAAGATGGAGCTGAGCACATCACAAGTATAAGAGACAATTGCGATCGCAGGACAAACACAGGTGCTGCTGCTGCTGTTGGATGAGTTCGATTACTAATGATGAAGACAAAGGCGATGTTGCTGCTACAAGACAAGTTGATTGTCTGTGATGAAGATGAAGGTGAGGTCTCTGTGATGAAGATGAAGGTGAGGTCTTTTCATGCACGTTTCTCGTTCATGCTTAGCACTTGATCGTGCATAAAGCGCATTTTGCAAAGCACGATTGCTTGAGAAGGAAGTAGAGCTGACCCCCATTGAACCATGACATTTCGTTTCAAACGTGGGCCTTTAAAAATAGTGATTTATTCCCTATAAATTTTTGTTTAATTTGGTAGTGTCGTGCCTAGTTTTTTTAGACCTCAATTGGCGATTTTTTTCCAATTTCCTTACTTTTCAACACCTAACTTCTCAAAATTTTGATTTGTATTGGAAACATGGGGAAAACACTTTATTGCATGTGGTCCTCCATAGATTCTCAACAATGACAATACACTTACAAGGAAGTTTGTCTGTTTTTGAGAGATTGATCATTATTTAACTTTCTATCAATTGACACACCATGCAACAATTCATGAAGAGATTGATTTTTCCCGTACTGCAGTCCTAATTTGTATTGAAGTGTTGAAGATTGATAGAATGGTTGCTAGCAGTAGCCTGTAATGGGTAGAGGGATCAAAGAGTAGAGGGATCAGTTGTTTGTATTTTTGGCCCTTTGAGATCCTTCGTTATGTCTTATGTTTAGGATCTATGCTATAATTTGGAAGGCTTTCTATGAATTTTACCATGTTTGTAGCATGCTAATTTAGCATGGGATGAGGGATGCCAAGCTCTTATTTATAATGGTTTACATTAATTATACATTTTCTTTGAAAAAAAAAAAAGAAACTAAAACTTTTTAAAGGCTTTATAAACTTCTTGGATTTTTAGTCAAAGCATTTAATAACTTCAATATACATTCAACATACATCTTTTTTTAATACATACAAAAGTAAATCTCGTGATGTTCGATCATATGATCTTAATATTAATAAAAATCATATGAAGTTCTTTTAAATCTTTCTCTGTTCTCTGAACTTTTCGATTAATTATCTCACATAAAAGGTTCTTCCATATTATATATTTTAGCTTGAAAACAAATTGATTATTTGAAGCAAATGTTTTTTTTTTTTTTTTCAGTTTATATTCCATTGTTCTTTCTTATAACTTTATTTTATAACTCAAAATGGCCACAATCTTTACATTATCCTTTGTTCTTAAAGTGGTACAATTTTTTTTTTATAAAATTGTTTGACATCTTCTTTGGGAAGACTACAGTTTTCTATAAAATTAGTTGTGAAACTATCATTGGAATAGTAGAGTTTTTTGAAAGATGCTGTGGACATTATAGAGTTTTTTCTCCAGATAAAGTCAAATAGCAACTTTTGTGCAACTAGCACACTTTAGCATATGTAGTTGTGAAATGCTCCCACACATCATACAACAACAACATCAAGCCTTTATCCCACTACGTGGGGTCGGCTACATGAATCCTTTTTCTCCATTGTGTCCTATTAAAAGTCAAATTCTCATTTAAATCTAATAAAGAAAGGTCATTCCTAATATTTTCTAACCAAGTCTTTTTAGGTACCTCTACTCTCCTAACCGGGTCATCGCAAGGCCGCCGTTTTATGTGACCAAACCATCTAAGGCGACT
>NW_021318800.1:241894-343688 GCF_001605985.2 Dendrobium catenatum | reverse complement strand
TTTTATATGATATGAATTTTCTATCATTCATGAATTATTTTGATATTAAATTCTTTAATAAATAGAATATTTATTTTTTAAGCCGGATTTTCTTGAAAGTTATAAGTTCTTTTTTTAATTGCATGTTAGTAAAATTTTAAACATTAATGATAAATAAAAAAATTAACTGAATATATTTGAGAGAAAATTATTTTTTTACTCATTATATTTCATTTTATAAAATTATTGTTACAAATAATATTAAAATCAAATTACCAATAAGAAAATTGGTAATATAATAAATTTGATAAGATTAAACTTCATTTGTGATTTTTTTTTTATCATGATTGTAATCAATATGTTATATTATTCTCTTTATATGAGATAAATTTTGAAAATTTTATGTTCTATCAAAACGATTTATATTTACATTTTAAAAAATAAAAAAATAGTTTACAAAATTTAATTTTCTTTTTGAATAGAGAAGCAAGTACAACTATACCTCAATGAATATTCCAATAATTATTATATTCTTAAATTTTATAATTTATAGCAATTCAAGAAAATTTTTGGTAAAAACTTCAATGTTTATAATTTATAATCTTAATTTTTATAATTTATATGCACCAAAATGACATAGTTTATGACCATTATGCCATCTAATATGACCATATCAATATTGATTCAGGGTTAAAAATTCAATGTATTATCAACATAGAGTGATAATTGGAAATATAATAACATAAATTAGAAAAAACTTAAGAACGGTATATCGTTGGGTTTATAAATATAAAGATGGATGGGAACATAAGATATTTGTTTGGATCTCCCAATTATTCTCTCTGTATCATCAGCAATTTCTTTGCGCACAAGACCTACAAAATATATACATGGGATAAAAAGGAGGCTCTCATGAATCTTTATCAATGATAATAACATGGACAATTATGATGCATCCAAAGAGGAAGAAAAGCTTGATATGTGAAAAAGCAATCACCTCACAATTTAATGATCATCCAAATAAAAATATCCGCAAAAAACTTAAAACCACCAAAAAACCATAAATCAAACATAATGCACACAACAATTAGGAAAAAAAATTACAATTTTTTAGGCAAAAAGCTTCTCAGTACATGCCATAAATAAAGTTTTTATAATTATGCATTTTTCTGAAAGGTTGATAGCCACTCACTTTATTTAAAGAAAACCCAAACTCTAGGTAGGCAGGAAAATTCCGACAGTGGCAATGTAAATTTCATAGATACATACAGGAATTATCCATAGAAATAACAATGAAATCACCAGCTCATAGATATAAATCGGATTTTTAAATTCTATTCTAGAAATTTAAAGACAAGTAACTCTAGCTTTTCTAATGATAAAATAAGTTTGAATAGTAGGAAATAAACTGCAACACTCTCTATAACAGTGAAGAGTTGTGCCATAAGGGATGAACAACATTCCAACCGCAAATAGCAACAATAATGCACCATTAAATCAACCAACAAGGAACCCAACAATTAGGAAAAAAAATATAATTTTTTAGGCAAAAAGCTTCTCATTACATGCCATAAATGAAGTTTTTATAATTATGCATTTTTCTGAAAGGTTGATAGCCACTCACTTTATTAAAAGAAAACCCAAACTCTAGGTAGGCAGGAAAATTCCGACAGTGGCAATGTAAATTTCATAGATACATACAGGAATTATCCATAGAAATAACAATGAAATCACCAGCTCATAGATATAAATCGGATTTTTAAATTCTATTCTAGAAATTTAAAGACAAGTAACTCTAGCTTTTCTAATGATAAAATAAGTTTGAATGGTAGGAAATAAACTGCAACACTCTCTATAACAGTGAAGAGTTGTGCCATAAGGGATGAACATTCCAACCGCAAATAGCAACAATAATGCTCCATTAAATCAATTAACAAGGAACCCAATAGTTACCCAAATAAAGAAAAAAACCAATGGGAATCAATCAAGGAAATAAAAAAAATTAAATAACACAACCTGTTCTCATATGCATTCACTATTATGGACATGTTTCCAAAATCAATTGAAAATGAAAATTACATAAAAAAAAGTAAAAAAAAAAAGCAATCTTATAATCATCATTTAGCTAATCAACCAATTGCGGCATATAAGATGTGTTTATCTGCTGTTGAACACTTAACTATCGTTTCTTTTTTTCCTTTTATTTATGTCAAGATAGCTAGATTGTGATGGGCCACTCTCAGATTCTGCACAAAAGAGCAGGAGGCAATAGTCATCCAGGGCTTCCCAAAAATTCTTAGAAATATTAATCTCAAAGAAGAGAAATGAAGCATTAATTGACATTCTTAAACAATGAGATTTTAACAATTAATTTTAAATTAAGAAATTGGTAATTAATTTTGTGCAAATCTTGGTAATTAATTAAAAATGCCAATAATAAAGTTAGAAACAAATTATGTGAAGAATTTAATGTCATGAAAATAAATGTTGGTATAAAAACTAATGTAAAACAAAAAAAAAATGAATTATAAATAATAATATTACAGAATATTGAAAGCATAATTTCACAGAAATTATAAATTTTCATAAAATATAATAATTAAAGGTGCAAATTACTTACCTTAGGCCCAAAGTAGATGATAAATAAGCAGGAACAATCACAGTCTCAATATGTTAGATGTAGATAATTTATGGAAATAATCCTAAAAATAAAGTGAAATATTTGTTTATGACTCATTGTATTCCAATTACTATTTCTAAACATTAAAAAGGAGAGGGATGCATAATTGCTAGTGATTTATATATTTTATAAATTTCTACCTCTAAACATTCTTAATAACTCATTGTATTCCAATTGATAGATTAGTTGCACTCTTTCTTTTTAAATAGGAAATATTTCTCACCACTAACAACACAGTGTGATGTATTCTCTCTCTTAGAGTAGGCCATATATAATTATTCGTTGATATCTAAACTTAATGAATGAGTTAATAGAAAATTTCCATTACTAATATCTTTCATGTGTTTGTCATAATGTTAATTATATTATTGACTCTGAAAATTATCACCCATCCCTTTTTATTATATGAGTGATTATGAGAAAAATCTTAGAAGACAAATTTTATATTAGATATGATACTACCAATAGAGTTTGGGCTAAATGAAGATTTTATGCCCTAAAATTACCACACCTTTTTTAAGGAATAATGGTTGAATACTCACAAAATCCTGATTGCATAATGTTAATAGTACTATTGTCCTATTACCAACTATATATTTAAGATATTTGAGGAATAGGAAGCATGATGTGATGAATGAAGTTTACTGTAATCAACAAAAAAATATAAATATTTTGTCAAACAATTTTAAGAAACATAATTCGGACAAAAAAATTAATTACCTAAATTTGATGCCGAAATAGTACAGATTCTCACAAAATCCTGATTGCATAATGTTAATGGTACTATTCTTTTATTACCAACTATATATTTAAGATATTTGAGGAATAGGAAGCATGAGGTGATGAATGAAGTTTACTGTAATCAACAAAAAAATATAACTATTTTGCAAACAATTTTCAGAAACATAATTCGGACAAAAAATATTAAATTAATTACCTAAATTTGAAGCCGAAATAGTATAGATTCGCTGAAGCAAAAAGAGTTGAGATCCAAATCACGAAAGCGCTAAAGTGAAAACATGCCACAGTCATCTTACCAATTATATATATAAGGGAGAAAGAGAACATGCGACAGTCATCTTACGGGAATTGAATGGTCGGAGGCTGAAACGTTTCGACAATTGAATTCATTTTCATGCATCCAAATAGTGAAGAAACTTTGAAGAATTCCAGGAGACCGAATTAATTGAAGAAATGATCCTGAAACGTTTAAGAAGTTGAAATCACCAAAATAAAAATGCGGGTGATTAAATGCCAGGAAAAACTAACGTTAAAGAAATTTAGAAAAAGAAATCTACCGGAGAAGATGACGACGAGCGGAGGCAGCTAGAATGTTTAAGAAGTTGAAACTCCGAAATAAAAATACGGGTGATTAATTGCTGGGAAGAACAAACGTGAAAGAAGTTTAAGAGTCCAAAAATTTTGGAGAGAAACCTACCTCGGCGAATGGAGTAAGCTAGGGCAAGCCGAAGAGTATGGATGACGACGCGAAGACAAAGACGCGAAGGCGATATTAGGATAGGTTTAGACTTGCACGAAACGGAATTAATAAAATACTATCTTATATAGCTTTGAATTAATAAAACATCCAAAAGAATTAAAAAATTAAACTTAGGGAATCTCGCGGCACTGTATAACATGCCAACAACAACAACAACAACATCAAGCCTTTATCCCACTACATGGGGTCGGCTACTGTATAACATGCCAAAAATGTAAAATTAATAGAATGAGCTTTAATGGTAAAACGTACAGAAAATTTATGGTAAACCGTGCAGAAAATTAATTTAGAATGATCTTTATATAAAAAGAGTTATTTATTGATTTATTAATTATTTATAATGAAATGGATGGATAATAAAATTTTATAAGAAATAAAATGGAGGGCTAGGATTTGCTAGGGAAGGAAACTCAAGCCCCTTTTATAATAGTAGTATAGATGTTGGGTCTATAAGAACTAAAATTCCAAAATTTGTTGGAGGGTAGGAGTAAAGTTCTAGAATTTTCAAGGTTTGGTGTTGTTTAACCTGCAAATTATAAATTTGATGATCTTCATGAAATATTCATTATTCTACTTGGTTTAAAATTATACCAAATGGGAATTTTAGGACAAAGTTGTATCGTTTTAGCTCTTTGAGGTGAAGAGAGTTTGTAGGCCTTTATTACTTTTATGTCCTTTATTCCTACTTTTATAGTGATTCTTTTATGCAATTCCACCTGAAGGACCATCCTAACAGGCAACATGATTAATACAAAATTTTTGGTCATGTCTGCTAACTTTATTAGATTTTTTAACTCAAACAGCTTTTTATTTTGCAGGAATAAAAGGCCTAAGTTGGATTCAGAGGATACTGTAGAGATTGAAGGGCCCAGAATATTCTCCACTGTCGAAGAAAGTACTGGTACCATTAGTTGAATCCCTGACTCATAAGAATCATGGTGTGCAACTTTTATTAACAAATTAATTATAAAAGTCTCAAATCAATGAACTAAATGTTGAGTACCAAGAAATTGAATCGGTAAGATCTCAACCTATAAATGATACATGTTAATCTTAACATATCAAAGATTTTCGTTCTTATGCCTTTTATTTTTGTAATCATTTTTAAAATTTTAATGCAACATAAGTAGGATGCTTTTTTGGGAATTGCAGATGAACAAAACTTATATGGGGCTTGTCCTCGAATGAGGATGGGGATCCAGATATCTAGTGCACTGAGATCCATGCCTTGCACTTGATGGACGGCTGGATTACCCATCCTTTGGGAGACCTCATAAAAGTTCTGTTTGTTGTGGCATGCAGACCCAACTAAAATGACCGTTGTGGTATTTTTAGCAAGTTCCTGCTCATTTCTGGGTTGTGCAGGCTAATTCCAACGTCGCTTTTCTGTATTCTCCGTGCTTTCCAAGTTCACTGTTAGAATAATTATTGATTACATTAGTTAACTATGTATTTGTTTTTTGCTTACTAAATAACTTCATATCTAACCTTCTTTAAGGTTATAATTGCAAATTATGCCATGACATCTAATTTGAAATGGAAGCGCTTCAGTTAAGAGAGGGATGAGGTTTATCACTGTAAATTGTCACTCTTATCTGAAAGGGAATATTCTTTTTAACTCTCTATTATTTCAGTCCTGACATTTTAATTCAACATTAAGTTGAGGATATATTCGTTTTAGTTTTCCTTTTCTTTTTATTAGACAGTATGGCATGAAATTTAATGGTTTTTTAATTTCACTCTAGCTTGCTTATCTTTGTAAGTAATGCTAGAAATAACTGCAGTTGTTGCAAGTTAACGGGGCAGGTGGGAGACTAGGGACAACTGGTGGATGGCTTATAGTTGGAACTAAAATGATGATGCAAGGATGCCGGTTGTTGCATTTGTTTATGGTGTATTGAAAAAAGTAGAGAAGATTTTGAGTTTTTTTTTTTGGTTTTTTCAACTATGTTAGCCAATAGGATTATAATAATTTAATATATATTTGTTCTGTCTTTTAGACTGTTGTACATCTGTGTGGTTTGAAATGCATATATAGTGCACGCTTTTGAACTGAAGTACAGCTGAGCATGTTGGCTGTGCTGTGCTTTGTTTTGTTGCAAATTGCTATAGGAAGCAAGCTGCTTTTGAGTGCTTTGTAGAACTACTCAATGATTTGTCAACTATTGTGCTTGGGCCATTTTTTATACTTTTATTTTCTTTATTATCTTGAGAATGCTAGCAGTTCTTGGACAAAAAATGTGTTCCTGTCAAACTTAATATGGAGCGTAATAATGGCGAAGACTGTGGCTTATCTCAATGGATTTTTTATGATGATTCTGTCCCCTTGCACTCGAAACTTTCTCTGGCTAGCGTTCGAGCTTCCTGTTTAGAACATCAGCTTCCATCACCTTCTTTAAGTATTGTTTGAAACTTTGCACTTCTTTTCTGAGGTTTGTTGCATTGGCATCCTTGCTGACGACTCTCCAATATCATTATCTCCCAGTAAATTGATAGGTCGGCGCCTATCAACCTGCAGGAGGCGGTTCAAACCGCCTCCTTTCTAATTGCCTAAGCCATAGGGACGTGGGCCCCTATTTAATTAAATAAAATATCTTATTTAAGGCAAGGGATTAATCTATTTAAATTAATCTATTTTGGGAAAGGATGTTTGAATTAATTTATTTGAATTAATCTATTTTGGGAAATGAGGTTTGAATTAATTTATTTGAATTAATCTATTTTGGGAAAGGAGGTTTGGAATTAATCTATAAATAGGCATGAGAGGTGAGGGTTAGAGCATGCTTAAGTATTGTTTCCTCTTGGAGTCTCTTGGTAGTTTTGGGCTTGAGATCTAGTGTCTAGAGATTGGGAGAGAACGATCCTCCTCTCGAATAAAGGATCAATTGTATCTTTGCTAGTGTTTATTTTGCTTTGATTTTATCTAATTTACTGTTTTGGGTTGCTTTCATTATCGTCTTGTGTTCTTTCTCGCCGTTTTTACCAATTTATTGTTAGGGTTACTTGCGAACTCAAGTATTTTCGTAAGGATTACTTGCGAACTCAAGTATTTCCTATCAAAATTCTTTCTATATCCTTTTATGGTTCTAGTATTCTATTTCCTTTTTTTGAGGATGAAGTGAAGATGTGATTATTGCTTAGTATACTTGCCACTTTCCTGTTCAATGTGGTGCTATGCTGTCTAGTTTCTAGGAGTGTCAATAAATGATCCGACCTGTTGACCCGACACGAACCCGTCTCGAAAAATTAAGGTTCAGGTTGACCCGTTTAAGGGTTTTATCAATCTGTTTATTAAACATATTAGGTTCAGGTTGACTCGTGAAATCATTTTTGACCCAAAAATGACCTGTTTAATATTTGTTTCTTTAATTTTTATTACTTGTGATTATAGTCTTCTTATTTTTTATCAAATAACTTAAACTTTATAATTTATAAGTTATGTTTTTTTTAACCAAAACAAGTTAATGGGTCGGGTTCGAGTAATTCGGGTTGTTAGTAGCTCAGATTTGAGTTGATGTTTTTGACCTGTTTATTAAAAAAGTTGGGTTTGAGTTTTCTAGATTCGAGTCGGACCTGCCAACCCATTTTGATACCCCTACCAATTTCCTTATCCATAATTTAGTAAGCATTTTAAACTTCAGGACCCCTACCAATTTCCTTACCCATAATTTAGTAAGCATTTTAAAGTTCAGGGTGATGAAGGTGTGGCCATGTTGATGATAATTGAACATGTGAAGGTGATGTTGGCTTTCCCAATCCTTTATATTCACAATTGGCCGCCCTGCCCTAATTTCCATTCTCGTATATGCGCACACAAAATCAGTTTCCCATAGCTGCGCTGCTCACAATTTAAATGGTTTTTGGCCGATCCACCAATTTGATTCATTGATTATTTTGCCCTTTTACACAATCAATTTGATGATGGCTGATGAAGTTTCTGGCCCCTAAAATAGCACATTTGATTTGCCAAGGCAAATTATTCAATTTCTCTGTTATGACTTTCAGTTTTTGTGATATGAAGGATAGAAGGCCCCTTGTTGTCACACAATACATTTTGAAATTGTTGGAACACATTTTAGTATCGAGAAAAGGGCCAAAATGGTCCCCAACTATATTAAAAGACTATATTTGTCCATCAAGTCTTTAAAAATGAATCAAAATAGTCCCATGGTGGGACTATTTTGGTTTTTCTTTAAGGAGTTGACCGACCAAAATTGTTCTTTGATGTAGTTGGGGACTATTTTGGTCTTTCATAAAAAGTTTAAGGACCATTTTGATCATTTTCTCTTTTAGTAACATTAGCTTCTTAAATTGTATGATGATAATCATTGATGGAAATATCCTTGTAGAAAATGATGTAATTATATAAAAAATTTAGCATAATTATGTTTGGCTTAAAATGTGCCAATTGTTGAGTGAATCGTATGTTTTTGTTAACTTAATGCTCACTGCAAACCAAATGTCTTGCATACATATAGGAGAGGAAGAACTTGTGGTTGCTGGTGGGTCTTGTGATTTCATTTGTCGGAAAAATGATTTGAGAAGGTTTTATTGAACAAAACCATTAAAATATCTAATTAAAGAAATTAATCTATTTCTAGTTCACATTCAGCTTCTCATTTATCATGTAAATATCCAGCAGCAATGTGGATTACTGACTCTGTTAAGCAACCTTGCCAATATTTTGATTGTCAATGTATACCTTCATACGTATCCAATTCTAAAAGGCATATTTTTTGTAGGTTCATCGTTAAAACCTAAATATGAGGACATATGCCCACCACATCCAGGGTTTTTTAAAGGATTGTGCATGAGATGTGGAAAATTGGAGGAGGATAATGGATCAGCTTTGGCATTTGGCTATATTCATAAGGTACAACTTGTTAAATGAACTTCTAATCATAAAGTTTCATTTTTTTTAGTGCTAATCTATAGCATTCATGTTTCATTTATCTTGTTATATTGACTTACTCTTGGTGTTTAGTTTGTGTTTGATGTATGGCCAAATCATTATGAAATTTGGCATCATACTAGTTTTGTGGCATAAATTGAGATGAACAATATTGATTTTGCATTGAGATATAGTACGAATGAACAATAAGTTTAAAACATGAAAAACAAGAAACATTTCAACGCCCTAGCTATTTTGCTCCTAGTGTTATTATGAATGTTATTATTTTTCTTAGAAGGCCAAACACATGAATTCATTGTGAAATAACTTAATCCAAATAAATATAAAAAAAAACTTAATCCAAATTAGTTTTTAAGGTTAAATAGTTTAACATATTAATTATAAGTTAATTTGATGATTAGTTCAAAAATCAAAGTTTCGTTTTGGACGTTCGCTGAGACGATTGAAAATTGAATATGCCAATCATATAGTATGATTGATATCGTATTGTACTATTTGTAATATTAATTAAACCTTGATTTGATTGATTAATAACACTGATTAATTTAGATAAATTTTCATATCGTACTGTACGATCAGTTCAAAATTTGAAAGTTTAAATACTTAGCTAAACCTAATTGGTTGTTAGGGTTTTCAAATTAAACTGATTGTACAGTATGATTGATTTAAAAAATGTTAATTATATAATTAGCCATTTTAAACATTTTTCTTGATACCAGATCGTACAGTACAATCTGGATCGTACGGTACGATTAGTTCAGAAAAATTTTATCTTCAATTTTCTCTCTCTCCTGTGTGTGTGCAATCGCCAAGTTAACATACACTTTTCACAGGATTTTGATTTATGAAATGTAAAAAAAAATAAATGCAAAAATATAGACTCTTATAAAACGTTTTCTTATTCTATCCAATCTTGAGCCCTGAAACTTTTTGCATGGTGTATGACGTATCTAAAATATTAGTACACATAAAAACGGATATACAACACAAATGTTAGGAGAAATTAAAAGGTAATCAATAATGCTTGTTATCATTAAAATCATAAGCTCGGGATCTTGGATTGCAACAATCTCCCTCTCGCTAAGTGATTAATTTTAAAATAGGGGAAACCAAATTTTTTTTAATTTTTTTTAATTATTTATTTATTTAAAAGCAGAAAGGAAAGCAACAAACAAACACAAATAACACTAATATAGGAGAAGCACACTAAACTAAATAAAATATGAACAATCTACAACCAACATCTACTCTATCTTTTGACATCACCAGAAAGGAGGAACAACCAAACAAACAAACATAAAGTATAAGCAGAAAAGTAGAAAATAACTAAAAGTAATAAACCAACACAGACTACAACACATCACATGCATTAGAGGTAAGATGGTCCCTGATCAGATGGTGGTGGTGGTGGCGGCTAAAAATATTTGTGAAGAGCAGTAAATTGCTTATTGAACCATTCCCTATTAGCCTCATGCTGCTGCTATAGCTGCTAGCGGTGCTGTAGAAGTGCTTTTTTTTGCTGCTATATCTAAGTCTAGTGTTGATTGCATTCGTTAATATGCAAGGTGTCCTGGTGCTAGAGCTGGTGGTGGAGCGGGAAGGCCTCTCCCTTCCTCATCAAATTCTTGCTCTTTTGTTGTCTCATCTCCTCTGTGTCGGTAAAATAAAAGGTGAAACGTGCTATCAGTGTAGAATATGGGAAATTGTATGCAGTGCCAGGATAGACAAGTTAATATTTTGGTTTAGGACATAGGAAAGTAGATGTCTTAAGGGAATATTTGCTTCCGTCAGGTGAATGGGCAATGGATGGCAGTGAAATTTTGAAAGTAGCTGATAATCATGTGGACATCATTGAATTGGGTGTCAGACATAATAAAATAGGTAACCAAGGATAAGAGTGGAGTAACATTGGCTCCGTCTTCAATCTTAGGAAGGATTGAAGTACTAAGGACATGCTGGATGACTTAGGCATCTTGGTTTAAGAAATGAATTAAAGGCTGGTGTTGATTCAAGGGGGCATTCCTAATAGTGACGTTTACAACAGTCCAATCATAGTCTCCCCTAGATGAAAGCAAGTGGGGTTTAGGCCCTCCAGCGGATAGGTGTAGCTATTGTGCTAGATTGAATATTAGAACTAGATTGCCACAAAGATCTCAAGATGACGTGTAGTGATGATATTGTAATTCTAAAATAATATGTTTAAAGAGAAATTATTTTTTATTTTCTTTTAGTACTCTATTGAATTTGATCAAATTCACATTCAAATTTTGAGTAGAGAGAGCCTACAATCCTTGAATGAGGTCTTTTCACTTATATGAACCGGATAATTATAGTAGTGTTTGACACCTAAATTTGAAATGTTAGCGTTGAAAATCACATGAATTCAAGGAAAATGGCTTGCCGTCAAAAAATATTGTAAAAAATAAGGATAAAGGCATTTTCTCAAAATTAATCTTTGATGCAATCATTGCAAAAAAAAAGGAGCATATCCAAGAGAGAAGTTAGGAACTCTAGGAAAAACTCCAATATTATGTTGGAAATAAATAAGGCCAAGTAAAAGAGCAGGTTTATGTTATTGAACTAGACGAGACTTAAGAGAAATTGACAATGAAAGGAACTTTCTCAGCTTCGAAAAATCTTTCAGGTCATGCTTTGTATCTCAAAATGATACAATTTCTAGCTCATATATTTAATGCCTCTATTAGTTCCCCTAAAACCTAGATACTGAATTCAGGAGCCACCAATCACATGAAATTTTTATTTGTTTTATAAATATTAATATTGAAAACTTTATTATGGGATTTTTGAAATTAGTAAACATTATTTTGTCTCAATTTTATGGAATAGATTATCAACTAGTAGTTGCTCATGTTGCTAAAATGAATAAAATTCACATTCTTATTTTCTTAAACCCCGATGGTCCATACAATACTATTATGTGAAAATGCCTTTTTACACGGGATGACGAAAAAGAAGTTGATATGGATCACCTATTAAGATTCTTTAGCTTTTCATAGAAATTCAGGTTTGAAGGCATTATAGGGCCTTAAATAATCCCCAAGGGCATAGTTTAGTAGATTTATAAAAGATATGTATGGAATTGAATATTTAAATAAAGGCAAGCAGATCATATACTCTTCATAAGGCATTCCATTGATAAAAAAATTTAATTTTTTTTGTGTATGCTGATGATATAATTGTTGCACATTATGATTTATGACAATGAAAGAAAAGAATTATTTGGGGAAAAATTTGTCATAGACTTTGAAATTGAAGAATTTGACAAGCTCAAATAATTTTTGGGTTTAAAAGTGGCTCTTTTAGGAAAAAAGAACATCTCTAAACAAAAATATATCCTGAATTTTTTGACTAGAATAAAAATAACCGATTACAAGTTATGTGAAACTCCAATTGAATTAGGTAAAAAAATCGACACAGATGAAAGAACAAAAGTTGACATGAGGCAACATCAAATATTAGTGGGGAAACTAATTTATCTATTCCACGCCATATTGGCATCACATCTGCAGTAGCTCTCATAATTCAATTTATGCACAAATCAAAGGAATATTACCTTCAAGTTGATTACTGATCGTTCTTTAGCATATATAATCAAATTCTAAAAGGGAATTTTCTACAAAAAACATGAAAAATCTACAAATTAAAAGTTACATTGTTGCTAACTATGTTGGATCAACAATGTACAGATCTAAGTCCACATTACTGTGAGGCAAATCTTGTAAGTAGTAAAAAATAAATGGTTATTCCTAGTCATGCACTGAATCTAAATTCAGAGCAATTGCTCAATGTACCTTTAAATTTCTATGAATTAAATTTATACTTGAAGATTTAAAAATAAAATAGAAAAGACTTATGAGAATTTACTACGAGGATATTTTGTGACAATAAGTCTACCATCAATATTTCCCTCGTACGCCTCATCTAGAATTGCGCAATTGCGCCTCTGAGGCGCGCCTCAGTCCAGGTGAGGCGTACGCCTCAGCCAGGTGAAGAATTGCGTAAGCCTCGAGGCGTTTTTCGGTCAAATTGCGCAAAGGCGCGCCTTGAGGCGTGCCTCTAATTGCGCAATTTTAAACAGAGCACTGAATCTAAATTCAGAGCAATTGCTCAATGTACCTTTAAATTTCTATGAATTAAATTTATACTTGAAGATTTAAAAATAAAATAGAAAAGACTTATGAGAATTTACTACAAGGATATTTTGTGACAATAAGTCTACCATCAATATTTCCCTGCAATCCAGTACACAATATGCTCAAACCAAATATGTTCCTACAAATAGTCAAATTCGTTGACATATTTACTGAAGATCTTTGCTATCCTACATTCAAAAATATTATATGCATACTTGGAATGGTTGAACTCTACCCTTTAATTTGAGGGGGAGTGTTGAGAACACAAATCCCATGGATTGCTAACTCGATAGAAATAAGAACGGAATTAGTGAAATCAGCTCAAGCATAATGAAGGGATTGATTGTCCATTCATTCCATTATTGTATTTGGACATGCGACAAAAATAAGAAAGGAAGGTATGCTCACTCTGATTGGTGACTTGGAGGGGTATTATGCTATAATAGAATATATGCATACAGAATTTAATATGTGGGTCGCTGGCCCTTCATTGTAATTATTTCTTTACTAATGAATTGAATAATTTTCTAGTTACTATAGACATCATTTATGTTTAAATACCAATAGGATGAATGCACAATCCAATTTTTGTAGCTACTTTTACCATCTTTATTTTTATACAAATCAGAATGCATGTATCATATAATTCAAATCCTGTCTAGAGTACCATTGGTATAGTCTTTTGTTGCTAAGATGTTTGCTGGGATGAACTTAACAAACATATATTAATTTGAGCAATCTTTCTTCTTCAAAATGGTATCATAACCTGTTTGAGCCAGAGGCATTCAATTAGAATTTATGACTTATTTTTTATTTTTATTTTAATTATTTTTTTTAATATCACAATGCATTTAGCATAATTGAAATCCTTTTTTGGAATGCCATTGCTGTAGGTTTTTTGGCACTGCTAAGATGTTTGATTGAGCAAACATATAACAAATCCATGTTAACTTGGGCAATCTTTCTGGCTCAACATTGTACATTATACCCCATTTGAGCCAAGTACTTCAATTACAGTTTATTGCTTAGTTTTGAGAAGAGGAAGTCTTGGAAACTAGGCCTTACCGGAACTTAATTTTTTCTTCTTAAATTTAATCTTACTGATTCCTTCTAATTGCCTTTATGACGTTGACACGATCATTGTACCAAAAAAATATTTTCACTGAACTTTTATCTGCATATTATGTGCCAAATTTCAGGATTTAAAGCTAGCTACTAGTGAAATTGATAGATTGCGTGGAGCAGATCTGAAGAGCCTATTGCGTGAGAAAAAACTAGTGCTGATTTTAGATTTGGACCACACACTTCTCAATTCGACAGTACTCACTGATGTCTCTGCTGAGGAACAGTACTTATTGAGAGAAGCAGAATCATTGCGGAGTATGTTCTGTTCACATAAATGGCTTCATAATAACTCGTTGTCTATTCTTTTAACTGTTTTTCTGATGGCATTGATGTAGATGCTCCGGAGAGAAGCTTGTTGAAATTGGATGGCTTGCACATTCTAACCAAGTTGAGGCCTTTTGTCCATAACTTTTTGAAAGAAGCTAATACGATGTTTGATATGTACATATATACTATGGCGGAGCGTTCTTATGCACTGGAAATTGTGAAGCATCTTGATCCTATGGGGGTGTACTTTAATTGCAAAGTGATATCACAATCTGATTCAACGCAAAGGTATCTGAAAGGACTTGATGTTGTATTGAAAGAAGAAAGTCATGTAGTGATTCTTGATGATACAAAGATTGTAAGTAATTATTTTGGCTTGTTTTCTTTTTCATTAAACATCTTCGTCATAATTTTTTGGTTTATTTGATGGTAGTTTCACGTTTTCATGTTTTATAATGCACACATCATACATCCATTCAGATGTGTCCACCTACCGTCCATTCAGTCACATGCACAAGCACATAAGGATTCATAAAAATGTGAAAAAAATATAGCATCCCACGTTATCCTTGCAAAAGAGGAAATTGACTCATTAAGGAAGAGTTTGTTATGTCCTTCGAATGGAAAAAGGTTGTCCTTCAATATTTTTAAGTGTTGATGGAGGGGATAGTGCTTCAAAGCAAAGATAGTAAGTTGCAGTAATGGGTGAGTTTTTCTACATGCATTTTCTTCCACATAGGATCAAACCAGGTTGGGCAGATATAATGGCGCCTTTACTTGAGCTCCAAGGCTAAGGGTTTGCAAAATGCCTATCCTTGTCAATTGATATGGTTCTTCCTGAACCGTCCAGGGCAGGTTCAGGTCTATAGGAGACGGGCTAAGCCACCTCCTTAAAACAGTCGCCCACCCAAGCTTGTGGCCCCCCCTAGGGCGGAAATTAAAGAGAGGGAAGGGGGCAGCTAGCACAAAGGAAAACTATTTTGAATTAATGTATTTTAGGAAGCTTTTTATTGGTCTTTTATTAGGAAGATTTGTATTTAAAGAAGAAGAGGCTAGGGTTAGGGGAGGCATGCTTTGAGTTATTCTCTTGGAGTTTTCCTTGGCGTCTTGGGCTCTAGTTCCATCATCTAGAGATTGGGAGAGAACGATCCTCCTCTCGAATTGAGGATCAATTGTATCTTGCTTTGTGTTTGCCTTGCTTTGATTCCATTATTGCAATCTATCTTTTTGGTTTGATTTCAGCGAGATTTTCGCATTATTCTCGCTGTTTTTATCAATTATTGCTAGAGTTGTTTGTGAACTCAAGTATTTCTACTTGGATTACTTGCAAACTCAAGTATTTCCTATCATCAATCCATCGTTAATCTTACCCTAATCCCTTCAGTTATCTGGCATATTTTGGTGTGTTCTATGGGAACATGGAAATGCATTTTATAGGACATGCATGTTTCACTATATATGTATATATGTTTGTTAATATTGACAACTATATGCTGGTTATTTGATTTGATTAGGTGTGGAATAAACATAGCGAAAACTTGATTTTGATGGAAAAGTATCATTTCTTTGCTTCTAGCTGCCGCATATTTGGTTTAGGCATTAAATCTTTATCAGAATTAAGGCAAGATGAAAGGGAGTCTGATGGCGCACTTGCCAATATTCTTGGCGTCCTCAAGCGTGTTCACCAGAAGTTTTTTGATCCGGTAAGTTGTATAATTTAGTATTTTATGCGATTTTCTGTTTCAAACTACTTGTTGAAGTTTCTCCCAACATTTTTTTGCTGTTTGTTTGTGTGTTTAGGACCTTGGTACTGATCTCCTATCCAGAGATGTCAGACAGGTGCAGATTCACCTCCATGCTTAACTTATTAGCTTTCTTCACAGTCCCCAATGAGCTTGATATTCTATACCTTGTATTTGTCACGCCCGGTTTGTTATTTGTTTAAGGCCTCGTTTGGTTGTCCGTAAGTTTTCTGTTTCCGAATTCAATCGGTAAAAAAGTTACTATTTTATTGTTTGTTTACGCGACTTTTTCAAAACACTTTTTGCTATACCTCCGTATTTCGCCAATTTGAGAAGAAAAAAAATTCAACTTCTCCGTCTTAATACCTCCGTTTAAGAATGAAAAAAAAAAAAAAAAAACATGTTGGGGAACCAAACGAAGCCTAAGTTGCTCCATGGATTTTTCTTTCAACTGCACTTAGAAAACCTTGTAAACTATTATTATTCTTCTGCATATTGCAGTTTTGAGTGACTTGGAAACTTCCGGTCTTTATCAAAACCTGCCCGGTAACGTATTGAATAAAATGCAATCTTGTTTTCTCTAGGTTCTCAAAAGGCTCCGGCAGGAAATCCTGCATGGCTGTGTTATAGTTTTCTCCAGAGTATTCTACACAACTTCACCGCCGGAGGAGGAGGCGATCTGGAAGATGGCAGAACAATTGGGAGCCATCTGCTTGAAGGAGGTGGATGCCTCTGTGACTCACATTGTTTCGCTGGATCCGGGAACTCAGAAGTCTTGGTGGGCTTTGAAAAATAACAAGTTCTTGGTTAATCCTCGTTGGATTGAAGCAGCAAATTTCATGTGGCGCAGGCAGCCAGAGGAGAATTTCCCTGTTTGTATTTCAACTGACAAAACATAGACAGTTTTGCTTTTTGTAGTCTAGATTATGATGGGATCGCCAGGTTCTAACACTTGATTCTCTTAGATGCTCTTTTTTTTTTTTTTTTGATAGCTTTAGTTGGAGATTTGATGGCTTTATAATAAAATTAGTTCTCCTGGAGGGAAACAGCTGGTTTAATGATTTAAATGATTGTGTAATGCGTTGTTATATCGCTGTGGCTATCTAAGAGAAATTATTCTATGCGGATGTCGAACACCGTTCAGAGACCAACTAGAATGAGCCACGTCAGCTTTACCAAGCGGTACCGAGCCGTATCGAGCCGTGGTATTGACGTGGCTCATACTGATTGGTCTCTAAATGACGTTCGGCATCTGCACAAAATAATTTCTCCTATCTTAAGCGGCCTTTTCGCATATTGTGTGCTGTATTGGGCAATACTTGAAAGATTGTTGTGTCTCAGTAGGCTATGACATCAAGAGAAAAGTTTTTTATTTCAATTTTTTTTTGTGTTGTGATCTTAATATTAAAATATAAAAATTTGTTTTAAATGAAGCTTAAGATTTTGTTTAAGATAATTTTTTATTGTTTTTTAAAGTTGATTTAAAAGGTAATAAAATTTTATTTCAGATGAAGTCAAAGTGTTGGGACAGTGATTATTTTGTAGTATTATAAACATATCATTTTACTTGTTTTTTTAAAGTGGATTTTAAGTATAAATATTTTTTGAAAATAAAATTTTGTACTAGAATGTTTTAAATAGTAAGAAAGTTATCACATATAAAATATTAGGTTTCATTTTGAATAATTTATTTTTTATTGTTTTTTAAAATAATATTTTAGTATAAAAATTTTAATTTTTATATTATTTTTTTGGACATTTAGATCAATTAAAATAGATTCATACATATATTGTACACATAAAATTTAAATTTAAAATCACTTAATTGATAGTTTAAGTTTTCAATTAAGAAATTCGTCTCAAATAAAGTCTTGATAAACTTTGTAGTGGATGAGTTGTCCTAGATCTGACACTCGATTTGGCCTATTGGAGACATCCACTCGGCTACATGTTTAACTCAATCTTGGGGGTCATTAATGCTATGGAGAATGGAAGGACGCTATGGTAAGGCCCTCACCATCAATGAAACTTAAACTTTTCCAATTATTAGCATGATAATCAAACCACTTTATATTCACTCTCCTAATTGTGTTATCATAAGGCTGACATTTTATGTGTTCAAATCATCTAAGACGAGTCTCTCTAATCTTATCTATCATTAGAGCTATTCCAACCTTCTAAAGTACATACTCATTTCGTATTTTGTCTCAAAGAGTGAAGCCACTCATCCACCTAAGCATCCTTATCTCAAAAACACATAACTTTATGCTTATTTAATGACTAACATTCTGCGTCATAAAACATTGCAGGTCTCACCACCATCTTATAGAATTTTCTCTTAAGTTTTAAGGGTACTTTTCTATCACACAACACACTCGATGCATTCCTCCACTTCAACCATCTAATTTGAATTATACTAATAATATTCCCATCTATTTCGCCATCATTTTGAACAATAGACCCAAGACTAAAATATCTACTCTTATTAATGGCTTGATCGTCCAAAGTCAAAATCCTCCAATTTGATCTATTACTACTAAAATTACACTCAATGTGTTTAATTTTAGATCAACTCAAATGAAAACTTTTAGACTCTAAGGTTGACCTCCGTAATTCAAATTTTTCTTCAATACCCTCTCTAGTCTTATCAACAAGAAAATATCATTGACAAAAATCATACACCGGGGAACATCCCCATATAAATGTCTAGTAAGAACATCCATGACTAAAGTAAAAAGATATTGGTTTAATGCTGATCATTTGATGTAATCAAACTGAAATAGAAAAATACTTAGTTGAGCCATATTGTGTTTGAACATAAGTAACAACTCTTGTATGCATATCTTTAATGATTTGAATATAAACATTATTTATTAACTACTTTCTTTTCTAGAACTCTCTAGAGCACTCATCTTAAAACTTTATCATATGATTTCTCTTTCTCTAAATCAATAAATATCATATGTAGATCCTCCTTATACTTCTCTATCAAATCTCTCAATAAATGTATAGCTTACATACTAGACTTTCCAACATGAGTCCAATTTGATTTTGAGAAAAGTTAGTATCACGTCGTAAACTAGCTCAATAATTCTCTGCCATAATTTTAATGTATGACACATTAACTTAGGGGATGTTTGGTATGTAGTAAAATGGGTGTAAAGTATTTCAAGTGCAGGGGTTTGGAGAATATTGGTGTTTTGTTTTAAGTAAACAAAATACAATGTATAATTTTGGTATGTTTAGAATTCATCTTCTGGTTCATTTTTAGTGTATTTGAAGTTCTTTAGATTTGAGTGATTTCTAAATATACTAGAACTTTATTGCTTTTCGTCGCCCGCTGCAGCCGCCTGCTACCACTAGTGGCGGCCGCCAGTAGTCATCGTCGATCTCCGACCACAACCACCGCCTGCTGCCACCACTACCAGCCGCCATCAGTTATACTTTACAATGGATTGATTTTACTTAAAGTAGAACAAAAAAAAGTTCTCCACATTTATTTTGCACTCGTGCATCAAAGTATTTCAAATATAATGTGTTACTTTCTTACACTGAATTCCTTCTTCAACTAATCAAACATCCTCTTAATTCCTCTACACTCTTATGCATCACCTTTATTCTTAAAAATATGAATCAACACACTCCTCCACTCATTTAACATCTTTTTAGTCTTCAAAATAATATTAAAAAGTTTTGTAAGTCTCGGAGGTCGTTTGGTTCTTCAGGTAACACACTGTACCGGCACGCACATTGCTTAAATCGTTGTTTTCGCCTATTTTAGAGTGGTTGATAACTAGGGGTCAGCAAATGCCCCCCAAACAAATGTGGTGTGCGTATAGAGCACGCCACATTTGTTGTGACACCATTGAATGCCACTTGTAGTTCTTCTTTTATGCATTTAACCTCGTCATATTCATGCTTAAAGCAATTTCACATTATTCTTGTGTAGGAAATGTTTCATTGGGAGAGGACTGATGACTTGCCTCCTGGTGAGCCTAGTGAGGTTGTCATTTGGGAGGTCATTGATTGATAGGACCCTCGGGGTGATGTCGATGTCTGGGACAATTAGAGTAACATGAGGATATAAAGTGGGGGAAATGACATTTTTCACAGCTTCTTAATTTATCCATTTCCCCATACTTCCGGAGTGTTATGTAGATTCAATGGAGTTTGAGTATCTCAGCAGGTGGGTTAGTAGCCTCAAACCGAAGTGTGCGGGACTACATCCCACTAGAGAACACCGTCGCTTAGGTCAGTTGGGGTACTTGTGACATCTTGGAGCCCATGACACACATAGTTGAGCCAGAGGGACAATTGAGGTTACTTAGTAATCGTTAACTACAGTCTTCTTCTTTGGAGTGGCCGCGAGATTCTGTAGTTGGGAAGGCTCAGATTCCAGCTAATGGTTATGTCCATTGGGCCATATACATCCTACGGACACACAGGTGTACCCTTTAGGAGGCAGGGATTTACAAGGCTTTATATGCCTCACTGTTCGACTACGGGCGCATTTCTCGTTCTGCATTGTTCTAAAAGATAAGCACAAGAATAAAAAAAATAGTAAACCAAGATAATACATCCCCGAAGAGAATAGGATGGATTTAGACAACAAAATAAATCCCCATAATGAAATAAAGAAACCAAGGAAGCACTGGATACCCCCGGTTGCTTAAGAAGAACAAAGGCCATGCAGGGGAAAGAAAACCATTAGAAGTAAGGGATAACAAAACTTATCATCATTATCCATCATTGTTTCCACCAGCATAGAGAGATTCATGTGTCACCCGATAATTTTTCCACCACCTGATTTTAAGCTCAACAACACGTATAATTTGCTGAATAAATGTATTTTGGTAGTGAATTTGATGGCCAAATCCTCTATTGTTCCCTTCTCTCCAAATAAAATAGATTAGACAATTTACTATTAATAAATAGACATTTTTCATATCTTTAGAAGTGCTGATAGCTGAAATATAGTCCAGGACCCAGTGAATATTCGGCCTTAGCATAAACAAGCAGTAGAAGGAAAGCAACATGCAAATGGAGTATATATGAGTAGAACAGAACAAAACAGAACAAAGTTTACAAGTCAGAAAAAAAACAAAATATTCCTATAAATAAGACTACCTATAGTTTTAAGCCCGCCAAGCAAAGCTAACCAAGAGTAACCAGAGAGGCAGAGAACCATTGAAAATACTTTTTGTGCTATACATGCTTGCACCAGGCAGGCTTGACAGAATTATCAAACAAGAATAGAAGAAAACTTTTAAACTTAGCCAAACAAATCCCCATATTTGATCATTTAGTCCATGATTTGCTCATTAAAAATGATTAAA
This sequence comes from Dendrobium catenatum, assembly GCF_001605985.2. Classification (NCBI taxonomy): domain Eukaryota; kingdom Viridiplantae; phylum Streptophyta; class Magnoliopsida; order Asparagales; family Orchidaceae; genus Dendrobium; species Dendrobium catenatum. The sequence continues at coordinate 321,992 of NW_021318800.1, read as the reverse complement.
AAATCAGTTTTTAGAAGTAAAAATCGTCCCTAAATAAGTAAGATATTGTTAAATTCTTCAGCAAAATTAGTCATCCACTATCTGAATTTGTATGTTCTGAATTATCAGCTAAGAACACTGCAGCTTCCGACTATGACATGCAGAGCCTCCTAACGAAGAACTATTAGACAATAATCAGCAGCACTAGGTGTCAGCCAAGCATTAAGATTTCTACTATTTCTGAAATGAAATTGACAATTTGTTTCTTAGCAGATAAGTCCTAATTATAAAAAATTTATGACCGACTGTGTATATCCCAAGTATAATCCAACATATACTATTTGCATACTATTTGCAAGTTTATAAATTAAAATTTACAAATATACATCAGCTATCAATCCATCGGTCCATCAATGCCATCTGTGAGTAGCTGTCCTGATGCTAATCCTCCATTGTCTATTTCTGATCACAAATCTTTCAGTCATCTTTCTATTGATCGTCAGTCTACTGCTCTCAAGTTTTTCATTTTATTGACAATTCTGTTGTTGCGACTATGTAAGGAATCTGTTATTTTAATCAAACTTTGTTAATTATAATTGTATGGTGATAATGTTGGTAACAAAGGAAATCAAGTATGTTTGTGGAGGAAAAGATAAAGAGATAATGGAGGAAATATTCGGTAGGTGTTATGCAAGGCTGAGTTTGGCTCTTAGCTAGAGAGGAATCGAGAGAAGAAGAGGAGAAAGAGTATGATGCGCGCATCTACTGATTCTCTTAATTATTTTCTCTCTCTTAATTTATTCGTTGAGTTACACTTAGCTAATTTTTTATTATGTTAAACAGCTACTTATATCATTAGAGAAAGAGAGGAAGCATCACATAATCAAAAAACACAATGAGAAAACTAAGTACTTGCAAAATATTGTCAAACGATATTAGAATATTGCTTAGTAATGCTACTTCTACTAACACACGAGCACATATGGTCTAGTACAATTTATTGTAGCATTATCAATTTTAAACGGGCTGCCAAATGAAAAATCTAATTTGTGCAAAATCCCTAGAGAAAAATAGTGGGGCCAAAGGTGAAGGAAGGATACCCAAATCGAGATGATTAGAGATTCCACAGAAATGTCAAAAAATAGTGACCATCTAATCAATTTCATAAAGCAGTTGCTAACATAATAAGATCTATGATCAAAAACACTATTGTAGTCCATATCATTAGATAGTTTGATCAAAACATATTGGGATCCAAAAGTGTAACCGAAATGTGATCTGGAAATTAATTTTCTTCCTTGTACTCTTCTATAATTGCATGTAATCTCATCACAATTATAAATCTCTTAATTAAGATTTCATTAATTCCTACTTTGAGAGAGAAAAGCTAAGATAATTTATTTCTTTAGAGTTTTTTCTTCTTGAATTATAAGTTGGGTAGAGAGTTTTCTAACTTTGAAATTTTCTTCTGCCATGAATATCTATGTATGCATCCTGCAATAAAAAGAATTGAAAGAGAGAAAGAATGAGTTGGGTATTATGATAGTTAAAGTGCTATACTTATTGCAGTAGTTGGGCACTGCAGCAAACTAGTATTATAGTAATTGAGGCATAATAGCAATAGAGATACTGAAATAGAGAAATACAGAGGAGGGTTTCTCTTTTGTTTGAAGGGGTCTTTCGTTCATAGGAGGATTAATTATTATGTGCGGATGCTGAACATCGTCCGGAGACCAACTAAAATGTGCCACATCACCCTGTGTTCGGTACCGCTGACATGACGCATTCTGATTAGTCTCTGGAAGACATTCAGCGTCCAGTCTCCACAAAGAATAATTTCTCCCATAAGAGAAGGTGTTTCTTATTTCAAAAATAGGCAAAACTGCACACCCCTTTCATTTTAGCATAGAAAAGAAGTTGAGCATTCATTAATTGCAACAGCTATTCTATCTTCCTTGTTATTTTCTATCCTCACCTGCAACAATGGCATTGACAAAGTGATTCTGTTTTCAATTTAATGCAAAGTACAATCTCTTCATGAATCTCTCTTAACTCTTAAAAAAATTAATCATCTTTGTACAGTTGTAGATGTAAGCGTTGATTGCAGCAAAACCACATAAATCTCAACATATTTTATGTGTGATTTTAACATATGATTGTGATTAATTAGCAAAAGATTAATTTCTAATTATATAAAATCTATCTATTGTGATATTTTTTCTTTTATTTTTGTTATTGTAACATTGCAAAGCAATGGAGATTGAAATATTAACCACAATGCTGTAGTCATGAGATCCGAACAAAATCTTTGTTATATTATAACATAACTGTTGAGGATGGAAGTAAAACACTGTAATGAAATAAATAAGAAAAATAAAAATGCAACGAAAAATAAATGACACCAAGATTTAACGGGAAAAAATTAGAAATCGGGAAAAAACTACGAAGCCACACCACCAAGAAATCCACTATGAAAATTGGGAGAATAAGTATAGATCTCTCTTCTCTCTCATTCTCCTTTCTTCTCTCATCTCTTGCACCGTTTTCTCATAAAAAACAAAAGAGAATGACAAGTTAATAACACCAAGGGATGTCACCCTTGAGAAAAATGAGAAAGAAAGCTATTCAGTCCGTCTTGAAGGGCTGCGTTGCCAGTTTGGAGCGCTGTCGCACTTACATCTGTGATCCCAATCCATCTAACAATGCTGAGGCGCTTAAACCTACAGCATTGCAGCACTACACATTGCTGTGGTGATCTACTTTCTGTCGTTTCTCCCACCAAACTTTGTCGTGTTGGGGTACTCGGGTACACAACGCCATGATCGAGATAATAATACAACCCGGTTGATCAACACAAATACATTCCACACAGAGCTAACAATAACATAATAAAAACAAGAATCACAACATACAAAAATGTGGGCTCTAATTAGATTTCAATCATAAAGCACAAAACATTGTTTTTTTGTCAAAAAATTTCTACCCTCAGATCTGCAGCTGAAGTAAATCCAAATGCTAAACTCCCTTTCTGATGTTTCTGGACGTTAATACCAACTATTGATTGTTCAATCATGCATTCTCTTGCCATTGTCGTACTCTACTTAATTAATGCGTTTTTTATTCACATTTTCTGTTCAGATCAATAATTAAAGAACTATAAACTTTCATGCTGACAATAATTAATTAACACTAAACAATCATTAAAGTCTTGGCATTTATTGAAAACACATACTAATTAAGCTATCTTATAATTAAGCAAGTACTAATACAAGTGCTTGAAATTTAAGTATTAACCAAATAGAATATATTAGTAGAGAAGCAATTACTTTCCACATTGTGATGATCAACACTTCCTTCCCATTACACCAACTCATATTTATAGGTGCAATGAGTCAACTTTCGTAGATGGGATTAATTTTTTTTTTGTCATTATTTTAGTTTCTTTAAAAAGAAATTACAATTTTTTTTGAATATTTAATGATCGAAGGATAATTCCTAGCCGCCCACTATAATTATTCTAATTATAATGATTTTATTACATCACAAAATATTTGCAATAAAAAAATTTAGTTTATGATATATGAATACAAATAAAAAAAAAGCATGAAAATTATGATATATAAATTTATTAAAACTTCTTAATTTTGCTAAAATTATGAAGATAATAAACTTTATTTTATTATATAAAAGTTTAAATAAAGAATATTTTCAATTTTGCGTGCTAAAATTTTGAGTCGGAAGAGTTTGTGTTTTATGTCTCAATGTTGTATAAAAATTAAAGACATACAAATAATAATAATAAGACCAGAAGAATTTTTTATGTGAAAAAATCAAAAAGAGAAAAATCACGTGGTCTGATCCAGTTAAAAAATCTACTATATAGTAAGTGACACATAGATCCTTCTTTCTTCATTGTAGAAGAAGTGAGAGAGTACAAAAATCAAGTGTCCTTAGAGGGACTAATTATTCTGTGCGAACACCGGATGGAGAGAACTGTTCAGATTTGTTTCACTTTTTCTGCTCTTTTGTTGTGCTTTTGCAAAAGGGCAACAAATATTTAATATTTAATAACTAATTGAATATTTATTACGCTTTTGCAAAAGGGCATCAAGATGACAGTAAAAATACATTCATAATTAAATATTTACTGCCTTTTTGCAAAAGCGAAATAAAAGGGTAGCAAAAGCGCAGCAAATCCGAACGGTTTTCTCCGTCCGGTGTCCGCACAAAATAATTTCTCCCCTAGAGGAACAATTAACATCGTGGTTTTTTTTTTCCTTTCCGGATTTTCCACGTAAATACTTCTTCTTGCCTTATTACTGTTATCTGTACACACTAAATTTTTATAGAATGTTAAAATATAAAATACATACTCTACCGACTCAAATATTATCATATGCAACACTTATAAATCAATCTACAGCCTCTTGAAATTATAGAAAAAATACGTATAAAAAAGATAACTTTAAAAATTACATATAAATTGAATTATTTAAGTAATTTATTAAAGGTTGAGAAAGCTTTCTAACTCAAATTTCTCTCTTCTTATCCTTCTGTTGAAAAATTAGTCGAAAAGACTCTCCGTTGGATTAGATAGAACTGTTCGTATTGCCTTCGAATATAAATCCAATTGATTTGACTGATTCGAAATAACAGAAACCCCAAAATACAGTTTAAAAACATTAACTGATAGATTTTCTCAAGCACTGTTGAGGAACATTGATGGCATTTAGCATTAACAATGATAGGACTACTTGATACTGTGGGAGCTAGTAATAGATAAGAAATGCTATAGTAAATTAATCCTTAATAAATTAACTTATAATATATTTTGATTCATATAAATATTTGATTTCTTTAATTAAAAAAAAAAATTTTGAAATAAAATGAATTACATTCTCTTAAGTTCCATTGATTTGCTTATAAATATAACCTTCATTTAGATGATTCTAATAATAAGCAAATAATGGTATAAAAAATAGTCTCTCTCTAACTCTCTAACTCTCACACTCATAATAACCTTGATTTGACCTCTAAGGGCTTATGCTTAACATAACTAATATAATATGCTGCTCATCTCGATCTGTTGGCCGGTACGTTGCACACTACTAGAAAATTTTTCAATTACCGTCGAACTTTCAAGCGGATTTACATGCGTCGGAAAAAACGGCGGACTAACCAGCGGTTATCAACCAAGGGATCTTGAGTTCGAATATTGAGTATGTGATGTGTATATATATAAATTTGACTTAATTGATCTAAACGACTCAAAAAATATATAACTAATATAATCTCTAAACACTATATAAATTCAAAAGGTGCATGATGATTATTAATATTATCATTATCATCTTTTTAAAGCTTTTCAACTTTGCCCTTCATCTCAGCTTTTAAGCTTTAAACAAATCATTCACAAAGTGCTATTTGTCAAGTCATGCAAATTTAATATTTAGTGGAGCACCATCATCTTTGCTTTATGCTTAAACTAATCATTCACAAAGTCCCATTTGGTATGTCATGCAAAAATTTAACATTTAAATAAGCACACTTTCTCCTACATATTATAACTTTTAATGACAATAAAATTGCATTACTTTAGCTTTATATTACCTTATTTTCTTAGGTGAAAACATGAAATAAAATTTATAATATTATAATGTTAAAATTTATTTAAAAAAACATTTAATTATTACACAAATTTATGGTATTGTTATCAACATATCCGTGCATAAATTGAATAAGTATCTCTACAAATATCAGTACATTAACTAACAAGATAATACTTATAATGTAATGATAGTGCAGGTCCATCAGAATCTTAATGCTGCATGGTTCAATGGTGAAGGCGTGGCTTGTTTGAAGCCACTTGCTTTAAGCATTCAATGGTTGTGCACTAAGGAAAAGTGTTTGTTAGTGAGTTTTTTCAAAGCACTGCACTTAAACAAAATTTTGTTTGTTAGTAGGTTTAATTCTTGTCACTCTCATCAACCAACTAACAAGCCAGACCAAATTTATAAAATATATTAATTTGGGGAAATTGACAGAAAAAATGTTCTTGGAAGAGTCACTATATATGAATTGTGAAATTATTATATGCGGATACGAACGCCATCCGAAGGCGAATCAGAACGCGCTATGTCACTCTTTTGTTGTGTACTGTGGATGTGTACCATTGTTTATCGGGTGATATGACATATTCTGATTCGACGCCAGACGGTCCGATCTGCACAGAATAATTTCTTCTATGAACTGGAGTACTTGAACATAAGGATATTGTACCATTACCTTGTGGAAAAAAGCTTGGCATGGATCTGTTTCCAAGATATGTTTGTCACATTTTAATAGGGATAGGACTTCTCCTAAAAAATAGGGTAGGACCAAACTACAGCTGAAAGTTATGTTGAATGCAACCAGACACTGTTCTTTTCCTGTTCTTAGCTTTTTTTTATGCAAGGAATGGGCAAACAGCTTTAACAAAGCTAATAAATTTGAAATTGATGAAATAAAAATATAAGTTCATTGAATTTCTCTTAGATAATTAAAATGGTATCATAAAATATTTATAAAGTAATATTTAAAATGAAATAAGCTGAAACCAACTCACTAATCTTTCCAAAAGTTGAGTACAACCTCATTCAAAAATAAATAAATGCCCCAATTCTCTTATGAATGATAAAAAAGATTATGTAGATCTTCGCTGATGACAGTATAACAATTATGAAAGATTGTGATATCTACACCTAAACGTCGTACTTGGTGCATGCATGAGATACAACAGTGATATAGGGATCGTCGGAAGAATCGAACCTGCTTGAAGGAATTCCCAATCCATGGATAAACACAAAGCTTAGAGATAATATTCATCAATATCCATCTTACTTCAATACTTTGCCTATTTATAGGTTAATAAGAACATTCTAAAAACTTGTAATAAGCTAGTCAGAAGGAGCATTTTTAAGAATATTCTAGAACTAGTAACAAGCTTGTAACAAACTTAAATAAACTACTCCTAATACTATAACTAAAATGCTCCGCATGAAGCAGGTTGCTATTAGAATATACAGATCAATGGCAGGTCTGGATTGCCAAATTTTGCAGTCTTTCTTTATGTTAATCTTGCTATCTAACTAATATATCTCAAACACTTCTTCGAAAGCCTTGTTAACTATGACATTACCAATTTTTTAGGAGGTAATTACTTGCAATTTCTATGTAATCTTCTTTTGAGATTGTTGAAAGCTGCAGCATACAGTTTAATTAAAATTTTAAAAACTGATTGAGCTATCCAATGATAAAACATAAAATTGCAAGAAATGGACTCAACCTTGATGTGCAAAATAATGAGAGAGAGCACTAACAAACAACAACAACAAGATCAAGCCTTTGTCCCACTATATGAGGTTAGCTACATGAATTCTTTTTTTCCATTGTGTCATGTTAAAAGTCAAATTCTCATTTACATCTAATAAAAAAGATCATTTCTAATATTTTCTAACCAAGTCTTTTTAGGTCTACCTCTACCTTTCTTAACACGTACAAGTCAAATCTAATACCTCTACTTTTCTAACCGGGTCATTGGAAGGCCGCCGTTTTATGTGGCCAAACCATCTAAGGCGACTGACTCTCTCTAATCTTATCTTCCACTGGCGTTACTACAATCTTTTCACGCATATGCTCATATCGTATCCTATCTTTAAGGGGAGAGAGAGCACTAAGCAATAAAAAAAAATGACAGTAAGTATTGAAAGCTACCTAAAGGCTCCAACTGACAAACTAAATGCTCCAACAGATAAAAATTATGAATAGTGTCCCTTTCAACGGTTAGAATGAGAGTTATGGGGGGTTTGAAATAAACGGTAGAAGAATTAAGAAACAAACGCTTATATGAGAGTTATGGGTTATATTGGACGTATATGGCAGGCAGGACGCAGGAGCCTCTTTTACTGTTATTGTACCCAACGAGAGACTATATATCTCTGCATTGGACCCCCATTTGACAAGAGCATGAACAACACGACCACTGTCCTCTCCAAATGCGGACAAAAAATTATATTAAAAGCTCCTCCGATAAAAGTTCATAAAGATTTAATATATTTAATATTTTCTCAATTAATAAGAATGTATAATATTTTTATATTAAAATATATAATAATTTTTATGTTGTTGATATGCCTTTGATTGAGCTTGAATCTTAATGCATATTTAAAGTGAAATTTTTCTCAAAAAAAAAAAAAAAATGTTCATCCGAATTTAGGTATCAACAATTATATAGTCTAACTAAGCATGCATCTCGATGATAGAAATCCATCAACATTAAATATAATGCAATCTGACCTTAAATGAGTTCAAAAATCAATTACTTTAAGCCTGATTAAAACTTTAAGGATATTAATTAGATGGCCAAATAATCTCTAAAGCTTACATGCTTATATTCAAATTGAGTATCTTAATGTGGCAAATCCAATGAGCCCAAGATTGTCTAATTATGACACTATTAAGGCACCTAAATGCTGAAAAAATGATTTATAATTAAGAGAATCAATAAGGGAGGGCCATCGCTTGCTTGAGATTTAAGTGAGTTTAGAAACTTGAAGAATCTCGGAGTCCCACAGGTTCACCATCCAATTGATGTCGATGGACCACCACTCGATCACCGCAATCAAACAACCGCAATAAAACCTCCAGCATCCCCACACTACGATTCTTCGACCACTATTGATCAGTCAATTGTGAATTTACAATTATTACCACACGATTACAATCCTCTGATCATGGCCACTCACTTACCGATCTTCAACCATTGTCATTAAACTATGACCTCCTGACCAAAACAATATTTGGGGGGGGGGGGGGTTTGGGGGGGGGGGGCTAAATTTTTTACTCTCTTATAAAATTTTTTTTGAGGGGGGGCAATTGCCCCCCTAGGAACCAAGTGGTTCCGCCATTGACTACGGTCTCCAAACTAATGTCACCTGACTACGGTCTCCTAACAATTATCACCTTACTACAATCTTCTATACATTGTTGCCTAACAACAACGATGTTGCTGACTTAATCACTCGCTATCACCAATAGTATTGATGCACACCATCACATTTAAGGTCGATGCATGCACACAATTGACATCAAATCATTCACCCAACTTTAGTACAAATTTATGCTAGATTTCTTGATCTTTGGGATCCCCTACACATAAGAGAACAACAAAGCAAGCAATAAAAATAGTTCTCGTAAACAACTTTCATGCTACAAGGCTTTTTCAACCCCATCGAGGGGAATAGTTATATATAGTTTACCCTATTATATTATATTAACACTTTACAGTAAAGGACATCATTTATACTTGAAGCAAATACTAGTGTAATCATTACAATTGAGCCCGACACTATGTTTTTTCTCTTTACTTCAAATTTTTACATAAAATTTTTGATGACTCTTATATCCCTCTTTATGTTGACCTTATTATATTTTTTCTCCATATTCACTGTATGGATGCGCGAGTTTACGATGTGAAAGTTTTTATTCTAGGGGAATGAAGGTGCATCTCCATATATATATATATATATATCAATTGCTTTTTCATAAATTTTGATAAGCTGAGTTCTTGAAAACTGCTTTTTGATAAGCTGAGTTCTGTTGGATAGTAAAATGAACTTCTGCGGTGTGAAGCCAAACCATTCTGATTGAACAGTTTCCTAAGCAATAAGAACTGGTAGCTATAACCCAACCTATCACCTACACTGTTTCGAGCCCTGCAGCTTATATATATATATATATATAAGTTTATTATTTTAGTATTAAATAGTTTTGCATTATTTGAAAATAAATAATTATGGACATAAGATGTTGGTCTCGTAGAGATAATTTTCTAACTAAAAATATTTCAATTGGAATATTTTGATTAAACTTTTAAATTATAATTATTTTTATTCCCTTGAATTTTTTTTTTTTTCTTCAGCAAAAAAAAGTTTAATCCTAAAATAATAAAAAAAAACAAATGATTTCAGTAAAAATCACAAAATTAAACACTAAAAAAATAAAAGATTCTAAGAATCCACCCTAATACATCCTTTAAGATAAAAAATTAAGCTCTATCAAGTGATCATAGGCTTCATTTGGAACATTTTTTAATGATTATTTTTTTGTTGTTTTCAAAAAATTTGTATTAAAAAGCTGAGTAGTAAAAAGCTATCTCAAATGAACCTCTAATATGAATATTAATAGTACGCCTTTAAATCTACTTTAATATAAATACGAAATAAATTTTATTTGATCATTTATTTATTATATTCATTTTAAAATATATTTAAATTTTCAAGAACTCAGCTTATCAAAATTGCAAAATATCAAATATAAATTTATTTGTCTAATTAGTTCGATTTGATGAGAAAAAATTTCTTCAGTTTTTACGCTCATAACTCTATCGGCCAACCGACCAATGCCTTGCAGTCTGAAGAATTCCTGACTACAAAAGGCTCTGACCATCTCCACAGCCTCTCCATTGTCTTCTCTTGCAATCTTTTTCCCAATCCAATCTTGCCTGTCTGACTGAGACGCTGCAACACCGAACAGAGAGCCAAAACTCATCAAAATGTGAGCCATGAAAAGTTCAGAAAGCTATAATAACTAATCACAGTAGAAAGACGCATAATTCCACAGAGCTTTTGAAGAAGGTGACACCATAAGCTGCATGCATCCCCTTTCCTAATCATTATTATGCCTGTCAAGCACGATTCTCGATGCAGCTCATTTATTGGGCTAGCTTGCATTTATTTCAGTGCAGCATTATAATATTCTTAGAGAGAGAGAAAGAGAAGAGGAAATCAAATACCTCTCCTCTCTCCTTTCAACTAATTCTTAGCAGTTCTTCTTTTGTATTTTCTCTCTAAATTAAGAAGGAGAAAGGATTTACGAGAGCTAATGGCTTATTATAGAGTTCCATGTGGCATGCACACATGACCATGTGATGTATGTCAATGATTGAATGACATGTTTAACATACATGCACCTAACTAGGCTAGAGATTTTAATACGAGGAGAATTTGGCTTTTTTCTGACCCATCCTTAACGGCTAGTGGCTTAAACGGCTAGGAGATGAGCATTGAACTCTACTATTCGATCAGTTCATTATTTTTCATTAACTTCAATAAGATTATAGAAGCACTTTGTTTATAAAAAAGAAGAAGTCATATGCACTTAATGTCATAGGATGAGCAAAGGATCTCTTCACTTCTAAATAACTCAATAAAATGGAAGATATTTTGATCAAAAAATAATTCAAGAAAGTTTCAAGCATTTGCAATGATATGCTCAACTAAGGGTGCGTTTGGGACGGCTGCAGCTGTCGGTAAAGTAGGTTGTGAAATTGTTGTACAGAAAGTTGCTTCTTGAAGTTGTTTTAAAAAAATCAATACATTTTGTTTGAGTGGTATAACTGTCGAGTTGCTGTGCTGCTGCTGTATGACAACAAATTACCTTGATACCCTTTTATACATTTAGATAAATATAATAATCAACTAACATTTATGAATTAAAATTAATTAATTTTATCAAATCTTTAATAAGTTTATATATCAAAATACTATAAAATTTTAACTTAACTTTTTCTAATCATACTTCAAATAAATTTGTTATGTTTTTATAGATTCTCGATTATTATTTTATAATAAAATATTTTTTCATATAATAATAAAAATATGTTTTGATTGATCTTTGTTAAAAAATTATATCAACCGAATGCTTAAAGAGCAAAAATTTAAGCTAAACTTCTTCCAATAATTGCTTTGCACATCAAATTTTCTAACGTAACAAATTTTCTTAAGTAACGCATTCTCAATGTCACGTACAATTCAATAAATTAATGATAAATTCAAATATTCATTCAACAATATTGGAAGAAATACCAAGTACAAGCATGAGAAATGGTATGACAAATGGCCTAAAAACATAACCTGCAGCAACATTTAAAAAAAAAATTTGTTCACTGCAAAGACAGCAATTGTCCTGAAATGTGTAATACTTACAATAAAAAACAACCATTCAAATAAATATACATGTGCTCATAACATTTTAAAAGTGACCGGCAATCACAGTATGTGGATCAATATATGGAACTGCAATTTTCTGAATGTCCAGGAGTTTGCAAAACTTCAGTCAGAGTCATCAAAATGGGTCAATGCTGGACCGGAATTCATTCCAGTTGTAAGCTCTTGCATAACAACAATAAGTTCAACTTATTAATCAATAGAAAAAATTAGCAAATTTTATCTTAGAATAAATTATTGCATCTGCAAGACCTTGAACAGAATATGTCGATTGGAAGCTCCCAACCAATCATACTAAATTAGTGTATAGAACCAGTGATAAATACTAGAAAAAATAATGAAAGAAGCAACTAAATAAAAAATAAGGTCAATCTCCCTCCACCAATGCAGTAAAATTTACAAACACACCATGTGCAGAATGTTCGGTGGTGTGGAGATTGAGGGGTAATTTGTGGGTCTCTGTTGCAAGTTTTGAAGAAGATAAGAGGAAAAATTAAAATAGGAGCAGGTCACAGGTTTTTCACTTTTGCAGCATTTACAAAATGAAGAATTTTCCATTGCACACGCCTCATAATACGAACAAAAAGAGAAAATGAAGCAAAAACAAGTCTAATAAGCAACTCTAACCTGCTTAAAGCTCTAAATAGATAGTGGAGCATATTTGGGCAATTTTATTGAAGTGTGTAGTTTAGGGTTTATTAAATTCGTCCAACCCTCTTTATTGAAGTGTGTAGTTGGTCGATTGCCGAGTTCAATCTCTCTTAGACATAAATCACAAAATATAATCTTCACATCTTTCTCCCATGTTGCGGAAGGCCCGCCATCCTTTGGTTTACCCATTGAATTTATTAATCGCTGTAAGTGGAAGCTTTTATTTTGAAATTTATGCTATACTTTTCATTAATCACCAACATCTGTAGATTTTTAAATGTTCCGTCAAATCCTACCAGTTTGATAAAAAAGTACCAGCAGAAAAAATAAACAGGAGCCTATTGGTTAAAAGAAGAGGAAATGATCTCATGTAATATCCTTCTAGTTGTAAAAACAAATTCGATCAATAATTATTACATAGTTGATAAAGTAATCCATGAATCATCACTTGCAAGTATGCCACGTTACAAAGATACTTTTGATATCTACAATCAATTGTGAAATGATCTCATGTAATATCCTTCTAGAACAAAATGTATAGCCTTGCTCGATACAATGTTGAATGTGAATTCATAAAGAGGGCGTGGAAAGAAAGAATCCGAAAACATTGGCAACTGGTTTATGAAATAAAATCTAATCAAATGCATTATAGATTGAATTAATATCAAAAAATTTTATCAACAACATGAAGCTCCTTTGAATTGAAAACACCTATCCACTCTAATATAGCTCGTTGATGCCAAATCATGTGGCAATCAAGTGGATCAAATGTGGAAGAGAACCATGAAGTTGAAGGAATAATGTCAATCTTCTGGTAGAAGTAATAATTCACAGCCATCCCATTGAGTTACATCAAAACCATTCGCTAGAAAAGAGCTCAGCTTGTATTATAATCACTAATGCATAAAGCATTAGCCTCGCTATAAACAGAAAGAACGAGGTATTTTAACTTGAACAATTAAAACCATATCGTAGATAATACCTTCGCTGCAAATCAAGCAAGGAAAAAAATAAAGCCTCAAAAACTCAAAATACAGAACTTTTCACATAATCAATAAAGTAGATTTATATTTTTACCAATGTCAACCAGCTGCTCAAGCAAAAGAAAAAAAAAACCCTAATCCAACCTACCCCTTCCACGCCAGCGAGAAAAATCAAGCAAATCTAAAAAATTAAAAAAAAATAATGAAAATCTATTCCTAGAACCAATAAAGTAATCCGGATAAATTGAAGCTGGCAAAGATTTTAAATTTTAACCAAAAATCAAGAAGAAAACCCCCAATCACTTGAACGAATGAGTTCCAGAAAACGAAAAATAATACAAACGAAGAGAAACAATTAACAAACCAACCTCCAAAAGCAAAAGATCGGAGACTGTAAAGGAAGATCTTTCCAATAAGCTGCTGCTTTCGTTCACACCCGACTATCCTCACAGCGGAGACGAACGCCTAAGGCGTGGGAGTTGACAGCTACAATAAAGAAGAAAGCAAACCTTCGCCGTTCCTATCGCCGAGCGAGAAGCGGAGGATTCGCCTTGTATAAAGGAAATTTGTGAGCGAGTAAGGGCATTACCGTATTTAGGATGTCTATGAACAGCGGGAAGCAAGCGAACCGCAGAAGATTTTTGCGGGTGTGAGAAGCAACCGCGGGACGTGAAATTGTCGAGAACGGAGCGCCATCGGTCCGTCCCAAACGAACTCTCGGTTGTGTTTGGTAAAGCACAGCAGCGAAACATCCGTCCCAAACGCGCCCTAATTCTTCCCCAGAAAGAATAGAATTGATCAGATTTTTTTATCATCTCTTATGACATCATAGTATTTTTGTTCTATCAATGACTTCATTTTAAGGAGCATCTTCTATCTAAGAGAAAAATGTAGTAGGAGCTCCTCTTCCTTATAGACCAGTTATACTTTTTACTTTGGACCGCCAATACTTTTTAAATTCAAATCGCAACAAATCAACCTTCAACAAATTTCAGGATGCTAATTCAATAATTCTCAATGTTTACCATGGCAATATGGATCTGATTGATCATGTCATTCAGTTTGAATCAATAGTCTCTCTCTTTACTGTTAGTGAAGTTGTGCAATGTTGACTTCTTTTAAAGATGTTTACGAAAGCACCACTATTATGATCCTCAAGGGCTTTCTAACTTTTTATAATACAATTTACTAATATATACAAACTATTAAAGTTTTCAATAGCTCTCTTAAACATGAGTTAGGACCTTAGTAAATCTCTTAGGTCTATTCTTGTTAATACTTAATTAAATATCTTAAACATCAATGATCGATAATATCTAATTAATCACCCAGGTTGAACTCACTCTGGACCTCCAAAATAGTCTTTTAAGTGTGCACTCTCAATTTATAACAGTTAAAGCTATTGCATGAAGATGTAGAACGAGTTAATGGTCATATTAACTCAAAAGAAATAGACAAACTCGAAGGTTCTACTTCCTTGATATTAAAAAATTACACGAGATTTATAATAGTATTATCAATTATCAACCAAATAATTATCATAGTAATTTCAACTCAACTGCAAAAATAGCTTGTCATAATAATGAGTGCAAACATCAACATCGTGATGTAGAGTGAAGTTGACGCTATCAAATATGTATTATACTTACACTCTTTTTGTTAAATGCCCTATGTAGAACTTGTGGATGCATTATTAGACAAATAATTCTTTTGATGGCCCCATTTTATGTATGTTTCCCTTGAGACCCCTCAAAATATTTTTTTTTGAGACATTTATGTCAATTAAGATAAAATCACACACACATAACCTAAGACCTCTTGGTTGGTCATCAAAACTCTGAACCAACAGACTAAGGTGAGCTGCATCCCTCAAAATGTTATATTTTCAACAATAATCCATCTCATAACACAGGATTTTTGTCATATTTGCAATCTTATCAACACTACAAATCAGTTTGGTTCATGAATTTTCCTACAAATGGAATAAAAAAACATACAAGTGCAATTGCATTGCAATGCTTGATTTTAATTGTAAATTGGATCTCGAGAGGCCTTTGGTATATTTCTACATGGATTGGCATGAAAATAAGGTAGACAAATGATTTTTTTATTAGTTTTCACAAATATATTTCCATCATTTAAAATAAAGTTCAATTAAAGTATAACCAAATACACTGAATATAAAATCTTAATAAAATTGAATGAAACAAATGATAAACTAGCAACTTATTATGAAAGTGAGACAAATGAGTATGAAAGTGGAAGTAAAAAAAAAAACTCATATGGATAAATAGTTTAATATTGCTAATTTTTAAATTTAAAATCAAAGCGCCGTTTAGTTAGATAAAAAAGATTGCAGAGTAAAATATTGGATTACAATGTAATATATATGTAGTATATTTGAAATTATTTGGTTGAGTGTAAAATAAATGTAGATGATTACTTTTTTTTATTAAATCTTAAGTAAAATGAATGATATGCAAAGCCCAGCGATAGGTGTGACTTGTGGCCGATGGGTGGTGGCGGCAATGACCAACTTCTGTAAGCACCATTCAATAGTTATGGTGTTGGGAGCAGGCTGTGGCAATGACTGATTGGTGATGGCCGGTGGTGGCAGAGGCATGCAATGTGAGAATTTTGTGTATTTAGAAATAAGTGAAATTTGATACTTTTTAATTATATCAAATTTGAACTAGGAGATGAACTTTAAATACTTTAAAATTTTACTTATATTTCTTTTGCTTCTCACCAAATACCAATACTTTCAAAACTTATGCACTTTACTCTCATTTTACTTTTAAGTCAAACAATGCCTAAGTAAATATAATTTTTATTTGAGCCTTTTTTAGCCTTTTAATTAAGCCATATGCTAAAAGTGATTTCAAAAGAGGGAGCAATAATTCAAAGAAACTAAAAAAAATAATAATTAATTTTTACTTTCATTGGCAAATGAATGATTATAATTCTTTTTATAAAAAAGCAAATGTTAATTTAATTGAAAAAAATAACCAATCTATCACTCTAAAAATAAAGTTTATGAGCAAATATTATTAAAATAAGAAAACATAAATTTTTTCATGAAAATATGTGAAATTTTATTTGTCACAAGTTTATGTTACAATTTTAGGCTTCGTTTGGGACAATTTTTTTATTGCTTCTTATTACTACAAAATTTAAAATTATAAACTAAAAAACTGCTTTAATAAAGAAGTAAGAAAGCCGTCACAAACAAAACCTTAGTCGGAAAATGATTTTCCAATAAAAATTATAACAAAAATAAATAATCATTCCATTGTAATATTTTATTTCTTTCAAATATTCAAGTTTATCCGAAGAACTCCTTTGTCAAAGTATTTAGTTTCGATCGAAAAAATTGGAATTATGATGAAAAATATACAGTAACAGTAAGAATTTAAAATCTGATGGACTGTTTTTCATTATAATATTATTTGCTGTCAATGGACTGTTCTTCAGACATATTTTTTGGAGTCCATCCAAAGAGGACTTTTATTAAGTGTGATCAAATTATAATTAATTATAGTTAGTATTTATTTAGTATATTTTCAGTGTTATTAGAACTTTTTTTTTTTTACTTTTGCAATGTCGTTAAAATTCAATTTTAAATAACAATATTAATCAGTCTTAACAATACTAAATAAATATTTTGCCAAGAATTTTGTTTTGGAAAAATTGGTAAAGAAAATTCTCACCAAATATTGTCACATGAATTTTAAAGTTTTAAATTTTTTTTTTAAGATTCACATAATATATAAATAATCAATCAACTCTTTTAATTATCCATGCATTACATCCAACACAAAATAAATTTTAAAATTTTTATCAAATTCTGGGCAGGATATCCTCTCTCTCTCTCTCTCTCTCTCTGTGTAATGTGTATTGTACCCCAATTCTCATAAGAATAAAGAAGTGGTCGATGAAACTTTAAATATGCAACTGGGAGAATTGAATTAGCATCAAGTAGAGCTGTTAATTAAAATCAGATCACGGGTCGGATTCAGGTCCAACTCGAAACTGACCCAGCACTGTTCGACCCAACACGAACTCGACCTGCTTCGAGTCCAGGTCAACCCGAAACCGATCCACTTCAGTTACATTTTACTAAAGTTTTATTTATTTAATTCGATTTATTTAAACCTAAATCAAATTAAGGTAAGATTTACTTCAATCAATTTAAAATAAACCAAGTTTAATTCAATTTGGGCAACATAATTTATTATTTTTTGGAAATAGCATTTACTTATTTCATAACTATCTCTTAAAACTCTCCTAAATTAATTAAAAATGGGTCAAACTAGGTTGATTTCAAGTTTCCGGGTCAACCCGAACCCGACCCAATTTTATAAACGAGTCGAAATCCCTAACCTGAATCTGACCCAGATCGAGTTGGGGTCAGATTTTCGGATCATGTCAAATACTGACTCTTTAATCAATAGCATAAATGGTTCCTACGATATCTAACACCTCCGAAAGGATTTATTAGCTACTTGACATGCTTCCTAATAATCACTTTTCTAATAGGTGAAAAGATCACCATTAATAGATTATTTTGTTCAGGGTAAAATTAGTGCTCCAAATTAGTCTATCTGGATTCTCATATTTGTTTCAACTAGTGTGATACAAATTTGAGTATACAATTAATAGAATATATACATAAAAGAAATGTAGGACGCCTCTAAATTTGACTAAAGTAGGAGAACAAAAAATGTTGGGGCCACAACATGCTGATCAAGAAGTCACAAAAATAATCAAAGCCTTATGTCATGCAAAAAGAAGTATAATGATTCCAAGTATCAAATGATTAAATTTAAAGCATGAAATTTTAGGTTTATGGAAGTAAGTCTATTAAATAGAGTATCTGTGATAAAATAAATTTTGAGTCTAAGACATATTAATTAGGGGTGTTAATATTTAACACTGACAAGAAATCCGACCTAGGATTTTCAGGTTAGACTTGTCCCGTTTTCAAAACGGGTCGGGTTTGGGTTCCTGGATTCAACCAGTTTAAAAAATGAGTCCGGTTCGGGTTGACCCGACGAGTTGTCGGGTCAACCCGAAAACCCGTTTGAAATGACTGTCTCGTTGTCCGAGGACCTGCCCGCCCCCTGCCCAGCTGCCCGTGGACCTGCCCGCCCCCTGCCCTCGCCTAGCCCGTCCAGCTGCCCGCGCGCCCATGCGGCTACCCGCGACCCCGTTTGCCCCGTGTCCGCTCCAGGTAGCCCACGCGACCTAGCCCCGCGCATCCGTGCCCCCGCGCCAAGCAGTCCGCCTTCCCGTGTCAGGTCAGGTCAACCCGGCAACCCGTCGGGTCGGGTCCTACCCGTTTACCTATCCGAGTAGGGTTATGGTCGACCCGTTTGAACCTGGGTCAGTTCCGAGTTTGACTCAAACCCGACCCGTGACCCGAAATTGACGCCCCTAATTATTAACACATTTGGGATAATTGATAGAGGTGATGATGCATCTTATAGATTAAAACTGATACCAAAAAGTAATGAGGACATCAATAATATGTGTTGTTGGCAAAGTATATATTAACTATGGAGATTAAGTTGTAGCCTAATTTTGACCTACAAAGAAGAACTTGAAAGAATCTTAGCTTATGATTTGAAAAAATAAAAACTAAGAAATATATTGATGGCCTTATGTGAAGGCCTGTGACCAAAAAATGAAATGGAAAGAGATCGAGGCCATATGGGATAAAAACGCAGAGATAAATGCAATTTTATCCCTATTTTTTGAAGTTGAAAAGTTTACGATAAAAAATTGCAAGGATAAGCTTTTGTAAGATGGGGAAACTGCAACCCACCAATGCAATAATCAAACATATGTCCTCCCGAGTAATGTTTATGATTAGGGGTGTCAATATTTGACACGATACGAAAATCTGACCCGGACTCGTCCCTGAAAATTCGGGTTGGACCCGACCCGATTTCAAAACGGGTCGGGTTCGGCTTGACCCGACGGGTTGCTGGTCAACCCGCGAACCCGTTTAATTTAAAAAATTTCGAATCCGCTGCCCGCGAACCCAAAAATTTCGCGCTGCCCCCGCCCGCACCCACGCCCGCTGCCCAACGCGCCCGCGCCCACGCTCGCTCTCGCGCCCGCTGCCCATTATACTAAAAAGCTGCTTTAAAAAGCAGAAAGAAAGCCGTCTGAAATAAAGCCTAAGGTTTCGCTTGAAATGGTTTTCTTGTACTAGAAAGATGCTTTAAGAAGCAACAAGAAAGCCATCTCATACAAAGCCTAAAGCAATATATATTCCTTAAAGATGAGAATAATGTTTTCCAAACCCTCTTTGCATCACCAAACAGCCCTCATGTGGATTTGTTGCATTACTAATACTATTTTACTTTTATTTATCGTGTAACTATACGTTATGAGCAACAATTAAAAAGCGCAACCCATAATTTAAAGATTGCTTATTGTAAAAGAATTTGGGTTGACAAAAATTACCCTTGTTTAAAATGGCTTGTAAACTTTCATTACACTCATTCAAACTATGCATATATATTATATAACATAAAAAAATCATCTTCATTTATGCAGGGGCACATATGCAAATATCCTTTTGTTTCTAAATCTTCTTGCATTGCTCCATTGGACTAAAGGCTTTGACTGGTCAGAGATGAAAAGCAAATTTAAGTGCAGGAATGAGAAGAGGGGAAGTGTGGTTGTTAGATCTTGACCGGATGTTACCTTTGTTTAATTTTCTCTTCATAGAGTTGAACTGTCTCTAAGAGAGCATTAGTTCTACCAAATCATATGCCTTCTCTTTTATAAATATTGGGCCCATGCATAGGCCATTTTTGTAAATCTGCTGTAATATCCGACTTAAATTTCAACTTCATTTGGGACAGCTTTCTTTCTGCTTCTTAAAGCAGCTTTTTAGTGCCAAATTAAAAAAATTTATAGTAAAAAGCTGCTTTATGAAGCAAAAAAGAAAACCGTCCCAGACGAAGCCTTAGTTCCAATCATAGCTTTGTGCTTTGTAAATCCTCATTAATTAGTTTTGTAAATTATCCCCTCACCATTTCTCTTCACTAATCTTCCACTAATATAGTAGTGATATATATAGCCGTTAGCTCTTGCTTGTTTAGGTACATTGATTCCAATAGTATAGTATTCATTATATTAGTTTAGTTATAGAGTAAACATAGCACGATTGTAATTAAGTAAGAAAACGATATGATTTTATTGATATATTTACCAGTTAATGTAAGTAATTGAGGTTGGCATGTGTCGGAAAAAACTATAATTTGTTACAATATTTTATCAATTGCTAGTAAAATATTTCCATTTGGTAGATCCAGTCTATGACATAAATAATTGTGCGGCAAAGGCTTTGAGGGAAAAGTGAGTAAAATTTTGATTCCAAGCTAGGTCATGATGAAGTTCTGAGATACAGAAGTTAGGTTAAAGAAGAACTATATATTTAGGAAGTGGGCTACTAGTTCTTAGTACATCATTTTCTTTCTTCTTTTTTCTTTAAATACTTCACTGATTGAGTGGTCAGTTCAATTCAAATATGAAGTGATATAAAATAATAACTCACTCAATTGTTGAATTTATAGATCGGTCAAGTTTAGTGAGTTTAGTCGAATTTGACGATCGGTTGTGAGCTTATCAATAAGGTCTCCTTTTAGGTTTGAGACGAAGAAAATAAGACACAACGGATGCATTGATGAGAGCTTGGATTGAATCTAAGAGGGAGGAGTCTAGAAAAGTCGAGAAGATGAGACACAACGCAGTCAAATATTATCTAATTGATCGAATAAGCATTGAACTCTCTCTTCCCACAATTTAATGTTGGATTTAAATATTAAAAGCTTTTCATAATTAATGATGGTTAGTTGGTTACTCAAAAGACTCTCTCATCATGCCATGGTCAACAATTCTCACTCATGTTTCAAAGCTATGCTTTTCAAATCTAATTGAATGCATACATCAAAACATCCTTGTTTTAAATGTTTTTTTTCTTCTTCTTCTTTTTTTTTCTTTGATAACAATTCTTCAAGAAGGTCTTGGAAAGGGAGTTTCCTTGCCATTGAGGGATCTTTGAATGGTTGGGCTCATCATAATTATCACCGACAAAGACTAGGCTAACTTATATCCACTGAGAAATTTATAAGATAAGTTGTTATTTAGGCTTCGTTTGGGACGGCATTTTTTTTGCTTCTTAAAACAGCTTTCGTGTAGAAAAAAAAATAATTTTTGTACTAAAAAACTGCTTTAAGAAGCAGTAAGAAAGCCGTCCCAAACGAAGCCTTATTTTCCATTCAATTTGAAGCTTTTCAAATTAAGCAGTCTTTGTGTATATATCAATCTAGATAGCTGCAATTGATATGTCATATTGCCATGCATGGAAATAGGGCAGTTATACCATTCAAAACTATAAATATTTTTAAAATTATTCTAATTTGATTGAAACTAAGGGCCGGACAACTTTTTTATAATTTTATTTTTCAGATCATAATTATAATTCTGTTTGACTACCGCTTTCTTATTGCTTTCAAAAAGCCTCTATGTAGAAAGTTTGATTTTTTACAATAGCTTTAAGAAAATTAATTTCCCTATAACAACTTTAAAACCAGCTTTATAAAAAGCTATAGCCCGTCCCAAATAAATTCTAAATTTATTTTAATTCTTGAATTCTAATTTATTTCTACCCAATTCAAAATTAAATACCTACACGTTCAAACATGTATCGAACACCAAAAAAATAAAAATCTTAGCCCAAATGAAGTCAAACATATCGAAAATGGACGCAATATATACCAAATAAGCCACTAACCATATATAGAATCATATAGCCTAGCTTGCCTGTACATGTTAGTCAAAAAAACTTGTTTTGAGGCTTCCTTTGGGACGGCTTTCTTAATGCTTCTTAAAGTAGCTTTTAAATAAAAAATTAAAATATTTGTACTAAAAAGCTGCTTTAAGAAGCAGTCACTACATGAAATACAGTCATTACCGGCGGCCTGGACCGACGGTTAAGTAATGTATTCCAACGGTTTTTAAAAAAACCGGCGGTGTTTCGGCGGTCACTATAAGAAATTCAGTCATTACCGGCGGTTAAGTAATGATTACTGGCGGTTTTGTGGCCGCCGCTATTACTGGCGGCATATGCTTCCATAACGGCCGGTTGAGCCGCCGGTATTCACCGGCGGCTAAACCGCCGTTATTACCGGCGGCTAAACAACCGCCGGTAATGACTGAATTTCCTTTAGTGAGTTAAAAAACATCCCAAATAATGAAGCTTAATTTGGAGCACTTGAGAATTGCCATTCAGATTATACATATGGTTATACTCACAAGTCACAAGCAAGCAATGTGAACGTACTGCTAATTAAAGCAGATTTTACATATGGCTTAATAAACGAAAGAAAGAACTATGCATGCATGCATGGCTATCTTAAAGTCCAACTGCTTACAGCTTTTTATACAGATTAGATCAAATCTGGTAGAGAAGAAAGGAATTAATGTGTCCATTTATATGCCAACTTTCAACACAATGAGTCCATTATTCAATCATGCATGTGGGTTATATGTACAACATGCCTAGTTCTTTTTGCCTGTTTCGAAGTATTCGACAAAAAAGAATAAAGTGGGAGTCGGTGTTTATAGCTTTTGTAGATATATGAAAGCGTATGACATGGCTTAAATTCAGGTTAGATTAGTTAATTCAATTACAAAATAATTAATATTATATATATAATGTTAATTATTTAAATTTTTAATCTTATATGATGGGATCTTAAATAAAAAAAAGGTTTGATCTAGGAGAAATTATTCTGTGCAGAGGCCGGATGCAGAACGCCGTCCGAAGACCAACCAGAATGCGTCACGTCAGCGGTACCAAGCAGTACCGAGTGAAGAGGTGACGTGGTGCATTATGTTTGGTTTCAGAACGGTGTTCGGCGTCCGCACAAATAATTAATACTTATCTAGGAGTGGAACCAGGAAGAGCTCAAGGTGGACAATTGACCACACTGAAATTATTTTTTCCTTAAAAATAAACATTTAATTATTTTTCTCACCTTTAATAAATGCAGTTGGTTAACTTCTAAAAAAAAAAATTATTTTTCAGTTCACTTATAAGATTATGAATTTTACAATCCTTTTTTGTCTACCGATAAAAGAAAGACTGGTTCCACCCCTGATCTGATCTAGCACAACTTTCAAGTTAAAATGATGGACTTCAAAACATTCAAAATATGCAGTGATAAATTCTAAAAATTAATTAAATGATTTCATTGAATTTCATTGAATTCTTATTGTTTGTGCAAGAGACTAATTCATAAGCCACTTATGGCATTAGATTACCATCATAGAAATGGTGGCATGTCATCAAAAAATTACTACGTGTAGTGTCCGGACGTGTCCAGAGGTCAATCCGAATGCATCATGCACATCATCTAATGAATAGTATACTGGATTATATGGCTCGTCTGGATTGGCCTCTGAATATGTCCAGACACCACACAGAATAATCTCTCCCTGTCATCACTAATTTTAAGGAGCCCAATTCAATTCGATCATAATAACTTTTTCGAATCATTTTGTTGATTCATCAACTATCTTTATCTTTAAATTGCTCGCGGAGAGACAAATATTTTGATATCAAGATTGTGTTAATATTATTTTTAACAGGTCAATACCCATTTAATATTATCACTTATTTTACTAACTAAACAAATGAAAATGTTATTGATTTTTTTTGTATTGATCAATAATTTTACAAGTCAAAAAGCTTTGCCGGTAGTTGCCCTTGTGAAACATGAGTAGTCCAATCATGGAATTATGGGGGAATATTTGTCTTAGTCACAATCAATAATGCCAAAAAAATTCCTGAAATTTTCACAATCTAATCATGACAAAGCATTGACAAAGTTTTCCACAGATCATTTTTTGGATAAAATGAATAATAATTATTATCATTATAACCATTGTAATATGTTGGAAAAAAATTAAGCTTTTCATGAGGTAAATTTGACTAAATTGTGGGTAATGTGCTTGTTAATTCTTTTCCTTGTACAATTTGTTTCATATTGGTGCTATGTTTCCGTTATGTTGAATATGAATATGAGAAGTACTCATATTATTATTATTATTATTACTATTATTATGAAAGACATACATGTGGAGCATCTCATTTAGCTAAAACATACTTATGAAGTATTTCATTTAGCTATAAAAATAAATTAAAATTTGGGAGAGAAATAGGTAGAATCGAACCTGAATTTTATCATAAATTAACTATCTCGAGGAAATTCAAAATGACTAAGTTAGAGCCATTTATTATTATGTGCAACTGAAAGAAGGATTAAACGTGCAAATTCGATATATAATAACTACCGTCTAACGAGATGTAGTGCATTGTATTGAGTCTATGGATTTTTGAACTTCTTGATTAGAGTTTCAACAACTCAAAAATAATAAGTTGGTGGGAGCTGGCCTAGCTAGGTAGGCCTCTTGTCATGAACAACATAACAATGGCTTTTGATTGTGTTAAGGTGCATTCATTATCGCACAATTATTCTAGAAGATTAAGACTTACTCAACATGCAATATGATATGCAAGGAAATATTAGTCACATCATCAGGTGTATCGTCATCGAGTCTAGTTCATGTGTACCTAAAAGAATAAATGATGTATTTTTTTCATTGTATTTCTAATTTATTTAGATCCTTGTGTGACATATTAAGTCATGCAAGCTTCTTTATTAGTGATATTGGTGGAATACGTGCTAGATCATGACCATTAAAATTACCAAGTTGGCCATTTTTTACCATCCTTGGACTATCACTTGGCCTCTACCTCACCCCACATCACCATGTGACATTGACACATTTCATGACCTACCACTTTTGGTCTCTCCAACATTTTGAACATCCTCTCTACTCTCTCTCGTATACTTGATTTAAGAAAAACCTTCTTGGATTCTCCTTCTCCATTATAAAATTTTAACAAACCTATAATTCTACCATATTGTTTAGACTCTACACATTTTTATTTATTTCCCTTATCACTACAATATAAACCCTTCTTGTATTATGTATGGATCCATCTTTTTTTTTTTCAACCTAAGAGAATAACTTCTTGATTTCGTGAATCCATAATTATCATAGATGGACTATAAAGAAAAGTGAATTAATTGCATGATAAAGAATTTTGAAGATATCAACTTTAGTTAACTTTGATTTTCCTATGCAACTATTAAACTCATCATGATTAGTCTACTTTAGACTAGTCAATGACTTATGTTATTGCAAGGCTATATAGAAGCATTAGTTTGGTTAACATTGACACTTGCATAAATCATAATTCTTCGCTAGTTGAATTATTAGGTTGCTAAAGTGAATATAATACTAAAATATTTACTTTGTGTAAGTAACATATCCTAAGAAATTTCCATGAAGAATTTGATTTCCATGTTAAGTGCGCATTAGTTAGATGTTATTGGTTCTACATCATAACACCTATGATAATCCATCGTTTTGTAAGTAATTTTTTTAACACACCCTCTCAAAAAGAAGAGTTAAACCATATAAAAAAAAGTGAGACACTATGTTATATTTTTATTAGGTGCTCAAATCATTCAAGAAGTGTCAAATCTTCTTAGAATTATTCATACTAATTGGTCCATAAACTACTATCTATCAATATGAATGCACTTATGAGGTTATCATTTACAATGTGGTATATTCAAATTGATAATTCAAGATATTTATGGTGGTTACTATTGCCATCATATCAACACTATCTGTTATATTTAGCTTAGCTCTAGAAGAGCCTACTAAGTTTGCTTAGGAGTATCATAATCTAAGTAAAATTTAATCATAGTATGAAGAGACATCATATAGTACAAGCAAAGGTAATTAAGTGGCATATTCTAGACTAACTCGAATGACTTAGTGCTTTGTGTCATATAAAATACAAACAATGTGGCCAAAAGTTCAAACAATGTCATTGAGGAACATACATACTTGAGGCATAATTATAATATAGTGTCATGATCACAACCATGCCAACCATCTAATCAAATAACACATGTAACATTTGTATTTCTTTTACATATTTGATTTATACTTATTTGACAACAATGATATGACATCAACAGCTTGGTCAAAGCTATACATTTTTATAAATTTTCTATTTAAATGCATATTTTATATTTTCTTGAGCATTTTCTCTTTTTTCTTAGGGGACAAGAAAAGATTATTTTATACAGAAAATTTTCATATTTTTGGAGTGACTAGAGATATAAGGGATTAATAACCTTGGTGACTCAAGGTAGATCTCAATAAGAAAATCCTAATGATTAAATGGATAGGGAGGTTATGAATCATGTCTAATTAAGATTTAATGTCAACATTATCATTATTGCAATAGCTCAATAAGGACTTTAGCTTATTTAGGTGGAGGTGGAATTGAGATTGAAGGCCATCCCATCATCTGTTAATCCAAACATAAGCTTTATGGTCTATTAGAGAGATTTTTTGTTAATGCTACTAGAGCTTCTTTTTAGGAAAGAGAATGTGGATTATTAACAAAATTCATGAATTTTCATAAAAAACACCTTCCGTGCAGCTATATAATAAATAAGCTTCATGAAACACACTCATATGAGTCTTAGATATTTAAATTGAGTAAGTTGGCTAGGAGATCCACTAAAATTTCTTCATAATAATTGATTACTCTACGAGTGTAGGTTGTTAGCTCATGGTGTTGCTTATTAGAGATTTAATTTTAGTTGCATGTCTTTAGTAGGTCTTTTAAGGACATATATTTTTGGATTTTGCTAGGATGATGACTCCCTAGGAAGCTAAGCATTAAACTTGGTAGCTTGCAAAAAAGACTCCAATGGGGATATACATGTTTTTAATGAGTGGAACTAGTGTTAGGATTATGCACTATTTTTAGAAGATGACCTATCAAGGATGAACATATATTCATATATGTCTTGATAAGTTGAAATCTAGGATGCATTTCAATGTATATTTTTATTTTAACTCATTTTAGAGGCATTTAAAGTGGTTAATATGATCTATAGAGAAAAACTTTGATGCTTTTTTTATGAAAATCAATCTTGTTGACCTCATCAAAAGAAAGATGAGGGGTCTAGTTAAGGTACTCATTTAGTCTCCTCTTCAGTGGTAGTTTAATCTCATTTGAGAGGGATGAATGGTGGTTTATTTAGGAGTTATAGCAATATTTGATAAGGTGGAGTATTCCTTGGATCACAAAGCTAAGTTTATCCTAGCTTAGAAAGGTATTGATTAACCTCATCTTAAAGGAAATGGGGAGTTGGGCATTTTAGATTTGGGATGATAAAATGATTGTATGATTGCCAACACTGCCAATTTCATTTTGGGTGAATATGGATCTAATTATAAATGATTATTTATCATTTTCTAGAGGGATGATTTAGCATCATCTCATATGAGATAAATAAATAGGGACATGTAATATGTTAGGATGGTAATGATTTATGTTGAGAGAGTTGCTACTTAGATTTGCATGATTCATATTCTTGCAACTTATATGTTTTGATGATTCCAAATATTATTATTTTGAGTATTACTTTCTCCTAACACATTTTGAAAGAATTATTTTTTAGCTCTTGTGTGTACTAACATTTCAGGAAAATCATACTCCAGATTATTGAAGACTTCAAATCAAATACTGCTTGTTCTTTTTTGTAACTTGGAGTCTGTATTTATTTTACTTGAGTCGGAGAGAGTGTGATTGTAGTTAAGTAACTCAGCACACACACACTGGGGGAGAACTTTAATATTCACAATTTTTAATATTGATCGTACATGACGAACTATGTTTGTACAAGACGATCAGATCAGTTATACACCTCCAGGAGCAAATGGAATGAACAGAGGGTGAGCAAAAATTTTCTAAGTGCTGTTCGTCCAGAAGAATAGTCTCATTCATCCCTGGATGATGTTCTCTGGATTTTTAATTTGAACAGTTCATCCAGACGAATAGTCCCATTCGTCCCTAGATGATGTCCTTTGGATTTTCAGTTTGAACTGTTCATCCAGACGAATAGTCACATTCATCCCTGGACGATGTCCTCTGGATTTTTAGTTTGAACTATTCGTCCAAACGAATAGTCCCATTCATCCCTGGACGATGTCCTCTGGATTTTTAGTTTGAACTGTTCGTCTAGACGAATCGACACCTTTGTCCCTGGACTATGTTCTCTGTTCTTTGAACTTGTGATTCATCTTGTTTTTTTGTCCCAACGAACCTTTGAAATAACTGTTTGTACCGAACGAACAATGTTCGTACGGGATGATGATCGGGTACGAAGGAATTTCGTACCAATGCACATTAAGTTCATACGCAATAGTTTTTACACTATTCGTACGTACGAAATTCGTTCGTACGGGAAGATTGAGTACGCACATAATTGAAATTTTGTAATATTTGGATGATTTTTCGAGTCTTTCATATAAAAGGTCCACTTTAGACTGTCTTGAGATCTTTTTGTCCATTGTTCTTCGTGCAAACTGAAGGGAGATTGAAGGAGAGAGTGAAAGAGAGTGTTCGAAGGAGAGTTCTTGCTAATGGAGCGTGAAGGGTTCACTTGGTATTCAAAGGTAAGAATCTCCATTTATGAATTTTGGTTACTTCACTCTTTTCTCTTATCCTTCTAGATTTATCGTGAGAAGATCCTTCAAGGAGATCCGATTCTCTGTTAACACTAGAGGAGTGTAAATAGCGAGAGGTTCTCTGCCTACACTTGGAGAAGTGTGAAAGGACGAAGGATTCTCTACCTACACTTGGAGAGTGTGAACAGCGAAAAGGTTCTTTACCTACACTTGGAGAGTGTGAACAACGAGAGGTACTTTGCCTACACTTGGAGGGTGTAAAAGAACGACGGTTCTCTGCCGCACCGGGTAGTGGTGGAAGAGAGTTTTTTGTGAAGGCTTCTCCGCCTTGCTGTGGGGGCAAAAGGAGAGACACTAAGTAGTAATAGTGAAATACCTGAAATAGGAGACTTCATGGAGTGGATGTAGGTCTTGTTTGACCGAACCACTATAAATATTGTGTCTTTTTTATTTTCCGCTGCTTTTTACTTTATTATTTTCTGTTGATCTGTGGTTGAAAAATTTTTTCAAAAAAATTTACTATAAGATTTTTATGGGTTTAAAATATAAGAGGAAAAATTTTAAAATACCAATTCATCCCCCTCTTTGTTAGCCGCTAGGACATAAGCTTAGATCTAACAACCTAATTCATAATTAACAAGTTTCAACAATTTATAGTTTATCTTCATTTTGGAGTGGGGTTAATTTAATCTCACCCTAGGAGGATAGTTTCACCTCATCTTGGAGAGGCTAAGATGTTAAGCATCTTCGCAACATTGAGTGTAATATAGTGTTAGGGTACACTGAGTTGGTTAACCAAGTCGTAACGATTGTGATGTATCTTATTTGGTTGATAGTTTGCTCTCTTCTTTCAAGGGGATTAGAGAGCAACATTCAATGCATTAGAGGTTGGGGTTTACTAGGTGACCAACCATTGACCTCCCATAAGGTTAGATTCAACAATTAATGCTTATATATGTTGGTTCCTTGTTGTCTTCCATGCGTTAATTCCCCTTGCATGTAGAAAGACAAGTGAAATGAGTATTGTTGGGGTTAAGATGAGCCAAAGCAACAATAATGTGTGTGATTAAAGATTAAACAATACAAGCATCTAGCCTAGGGGAGGTAGTGCTTATGACCATGCTCCGAATGACTTCCCAAGACCTTCCTACGCACTCCATGATGTTCGTGAAGGATTTACCTGCTAACCGCGTGTTAGGAAAAGAGTTACTTTAAGAATGTATGATTGTTGAACGTTATAATTTTTCCTCATTTCAGAAGGTTATAAAATGGAGTGGCACCCGATTTCAAAATATGACATTTCCCAAAACTTTAAAAATCCCTTGTGATGACAATTTTATTATATCTAACAACCTAAAGATACCTAATCACAAAATAAACAAAACCTACATGCTACCTAAAATAGACAAATAATAGCCTCCATTCAAATAGATTAGCAAAATCTTTAATATCCTAATTGCTCTATTGTTTAACCCTCTATTGAGAGCAATGCTATACTCCCTAAAAATTTCACATAAAATTTTATTTTGATTTTTTATAATATAAATCAATCAAAAAAATATTAATAAATTCATCTAAGCAAATTATGCTTAAGCAACTTTTTTTTTTCTTTTTGGTATAATATTTCCCCTCTACTAGTCATGGGTTTTCTTTGACCCCAATCATTGCAATAGATAAAAACCTGAGGGCCCTCTCAAATATGTTTCACCTAAAAACTTAAACAAATGATAGTATTTAATAGTCATTAGACCAACAGAAGGGAATGGTCAATTATGTAAATTAGTTTGTTAAAGAGAAAGAGAGGGTTGGTGGAGCCCACCTCTAAAACCAAAATTTATTTTTAATGATTTAGTTTATTGCAATAAGTACCCACTGCCATGTGACTGTCAACAGCAATCCCAATGCACTGATCATAAGCTAACATCTCTGCAAAATCATCCAATTTACATATCAAAACAATAACTTCATATTTAATATATTTTTTTTAATATAACAAATATTAGAGAA
The DNA here is from genome assembly GCF_001605985.2 of Dendrobium catenatum. Taxonomy (NCBI): domain Eukaryota; kingdom Viridiplantae; phylum Streptophyta; class Magnoliopsida; order Asparagales; family Orchidaceae; genus Dendrobium; species Dendrobium catenatum. The sequence goes on along the minus strand of NW_021318800.1, from coordinate 290,677 downwards.
AAAGATCAAATTTGATTTTTTTTCTTTTTCTAAAAGGCTAAAATAATCTTCAACTATATAAAAATATCGATTTGATTGATCACCTTATTAAATTGGGATAATTTAAATTTTTTTCAAGTCATTTTGATCCATATTACAAAAAAATCAAGAAATTAAAATAAAAATTCAAATAATTGAGAATATTTTGATCTTTAGTAAGGAGATGGAGAGATCATTTTGATCTTTATGTCAAAAAAAGTTTAAAATATTTTAATATTTTATTATGAGTTTTTTCTCGATTAGAGAATTTTTCGGTGGAGAAATTATTAGATAAATTGACCTTGATTATTTTATGAATTAATCTATAATTTTTTATTTATGAAATTACAATTTAATATATTAAATCTTTATTTTATTGTTTATATAAAATAATGCAAATATATTATTGACTTTAGTTCATAAAAGAATCATGATTAGACACGTCTAATAATTTTTACCTATATAATACAAGATAATATTAAATGGACTTAGTGGTCGTTTGTAATTTATATAAATATTTATAAAATAATTATAGAAAATTATTGTAATTCAAAAGAAACTCTAATTCATGACTTATCAAATAAAAAAATTATCTCATTCTATATTTTTTTAGCAAATATTTTTATTTTGCAAATTTATTTTACTCTTTATATAAAAAGGAATAAGAAACTCCTGACAATTTTTTTCCTTTTATTTTCATTTCAAATGAAAAAAAAATAAAAAAGGATTTATTTTTTTTTTAGATATTTAGAGCTAAATTTGAATGATGGCAAGCTTATAGCTTGACAAGTGTCTTCATCATTTTCCCTTCTTGTTTTTTAATTTTCTAATCAGAGACTGCATAAAATTAAGAATTTAATTTGGCGAAAAATAAACTTGTCATTATCAAAATTTTAACTCAAAAATTTTTGAAAAAAAAAAATTTCCCTCGAAAATGCCTGCTTATTTCTTCCCACTCCCTCTCTATAAACTTTTCGAAGCTCCCCTGCTTTCTCTCTGTTCTAGTATCCTCTTATAGTCTTATACTTTTTTTTTCAGATACTTCTCCCTCTTCCTCTTGTCTTTCCCTCCCTTCCTTCTCTGCACTTCTTCTTCTTCTTCACTAATTGCAGAAGGTGAACGAATCCCCAAAAAGGACTACAATACAACTGCCAAGGCACGGCTCAGTTGGACGTTCAAGGCCCGGCATCTTCTCACCGCCGACGCAGTGACACCATTCCCAACTTAATTTACTTTCATTCTTTTATATAAACAAAGAAATACATTTTGCATTTTATATATAGATAAAGGTCAACAGCTCCCGTTTTCCTCTCCCTCTCTGTCCTCCACCTTCTCTCCTCTTCAAAACTCACCCTTTTACCTTTCCTTTCCTCTTACTCTTTCCTTTCTTTCCCTTTGTTTCACTTTCTTCCCAACTCGCCAAAAAATCTATCTTCCTAGTTCTTCCACATTTTGCTCTTTTCTCAGCTTGTCCATGGAAAAGGAGGCGTTTTTCGGCAATTCAACTGTAATAAACTGGCAAATGCGATCCCCTGATGCCGCTGCTTCGCTTCCCAACATGAACTCCGGTCATGTCAACATCGTTTGGGACCAAACGATAGATCAAAGCGCCAAATTTGGCTCGGCCCTCAGCTCTCTTGTCTCTTCACCGTCCTCTAATCCTCCGGCCGCCCCCGGAGGAGGTGATAGTGTGGTAATCCGCGAGCTTATTGGCCGGCTGGGAAGCATTTGCAACTCCGACGAGATCTCCGCGCCTTCTCCTCACTACCATAGCGCCAACAATTCTTGCTATAGTACTCCGATGAATTCCCCTCCCAAACTTAATCTCTCCATTTTCCCAAATCCAGCTCATATGCCCTTCTCCGCTGACCCCGGCTTCGTTGAAAGGGCGGCAAGATGTTCAACCTTTGGTTGCAGTGGAGGGGGGAGCCATGGCGGAGAACAGTTTATCTTCCCGGAGGTCGGGAAGCTAGGAAATGCTCCGGAGGAGTCGTGTGGTTCTGGTAATGCAAAGAAAAGAAAGGCGGTGATGAAAGGGAAAGGAAAGGAGGCTCCTTTGTCATCCTCCATCACTGCGGTCACCAACCCTCCCAAGGTTTGCTTGAATTTATCCAAAGTACACTATTTTATATGAATTTCATTCAATTTCCTAGAGAACTGAAGAGTTATTGGATTGCAGAAGGCATCAGTAGGAGGCTTGAATACAAAGAGAAGCAAGCCCTCAGAAAAAACTGGAATTGAGGAGGAGTCAGCTAGACAGGACGGGGATGCCGCCTCCAAGAAAATGGAGGAAGAAAAAATCGCTAAGCCACCGGAGGCAGTGAAGGACTACATTCATGTGCGAGCAAGAAGAGGCCAAGCCACTGATAGCCATAGCCTCGCAGAGAGGGTAAGCGACAGCCATTGCCGCTCTGTTCTCCTTTATCATCCTCACCTTGTTCTGCTGCTGAACTTAATTTTTACCAGGTTAGAAGAGAGAAGATTAGTGAAAGGATGAAACTTTTACAAGATCTTGTGCCTGGTTGCAGTAAGGTATCATATAATTAAAGTTTGATTTTTATGGAGTGCAGAAATGGCCAAAATTTTAGTTTTGGTATTGATTTTATCTGATTTTCATTTATTACATCGTAGGTGACAGGGAAGGCAGTAATGCTTGATGAAATTATTAACTACGTACAGTTGTTACAACGACAAGTTGAGGTACCTATCCAGCAATTTGTAAGCTCAAGATTTAGTTTTAATGGCTGTACAACTGACTTTTGCCTCTATTTCAGTTCCTTTCTATGAAGCTTGCCACTGTAAATCCTCAGATAGACTTTAACATGGAAAATTTTGTCAACAAAGATGTAAGCTTAGATGGTCCACCACGCTATATTTGTATTTGCCACAAAATATGAGTTCTTTTTAATCTAAAATGACTTATCGTTATAGATGGAGATTCATCAAAACTGTGGGCTTCTGCCACCACAACCAGTGTACCCATTGGAGGCGACTGCAAGCTCATTTTCTTTTGCGAACCTGCCTGAGAGAACCCCGTTGATCTCCATTAATGGCCTCGAGCTCCAGAGCCAAGTGAACCCCTTCAGCCAGCCAAACCTAAGTAGAAACCTTACCATGCAGCTTCCTCCTCTCGAGGGCTTCGCGGACACCGCGTGTCAGGTAGAAACTCTTACCACAAGATGTTCACCATGGAAAGTAATTCTCTTACCGTTCTTTTGACATTTATATTGCTTTGATGTTAATTTTCAGCTTGGCACATTCTGGGACGATGACCTCCGGACTGTAGTTCAGATGGGCTTCAGCCAAAATCAGGAGAATCTCTTCTCCTCTCAAAGCTTTCAAGGTTAATATGAATTCAAAGAAGAGGGGAAAACGCTAAGAATAGGCTGTTAGTAGAGTTCATAGCTGATGAACTCTCCTTCTTTATCTGAAATTTCGTTGCAGGGTCTGTGACCATTAGTCACATGGAAATTGAACTATGATGGCCATGATTGATTCATTTGCAAGAGGACTTTGTATATACCAAGGCGTTATTTGTCAACAATGAAACTTCAGAACTAATCAGTAGCAAAATTTCATTGATGTTGAATTTTAGGCGTCAATATTCCATAGTGGGAAGGCAGGCCCTTAGGAATTTGATGCCATGAAATTGTTTTGCTTTCGTACTATGATTAATGTTAGAAATAATAAATTTTGCTTCGTTTATTGAACATTTATGAGATTGTCAATGTCTAAATGTTGAAGTTGATGTTTTGTTTGGGACAACTTTCTTACAGTTTCATAAAGCAACTTTTTAGTACAAAAATTAAAAATTTTATGCTAAAAATTTGCTTTAAGAAGCAGCAAGAAAATCGTCCCAAATGAAGCCGGAGAGTTGGAAGCTCCACATAAATTTATGTTCAACATCCATATCTCTTTGAGCTGGAACCAACTCTAGATGGTAGAAATATAAAGTCCTTTTTTTCTTACAACCACTGATATGTACACCGTTTTCAACCACCAGTATTTGTTCTACCAGCAGGCATAACGAGCTGTACTCCAATGTTGGTAAGTTAAGGCAAATAGTTAGTTGTCACAACAATAGAATCAAAATCACCAGGTTGGCAAGTTTGAATTTCGTTCCACCACAGAAAAGTCTGTTCTGGACTTCAACCTTCCATTGCTTTACAGTTCACTGAAGAAAAAAAATTAAATATCTGCAGATGCGTTGGTGTACAGGGTGGATGAATAGATTCTTTCCAACATAGAGCATCTAATGGTGCAAAAAACCCAAAATACAGCTTCTAAACCCTTTAATTTCTCCTATCAAACAATCAAACATTATAAAATATAAGCAGGAATGAATTACTGATTGTGGGAGATTAACTGTCTGTGATTATCCTCTGTTGTTCTTTGTTTCTATCATTGATGCAAAGGGAAACAGGAAGGAGGCCATGTTGCGTGAACCGGCGAAGTTCTAGATCGATAATTCCTCGGCATAAACTGTTGTTTCTACCTTAATCTTTTGTATAAAAGTGGAGCTGATTTGGTGGTCCTTTGGAATTTGTGGGGTTTGTGGCGGTGACAATAACACCTAAGCTGAAAACCAGTAACCAGGCTGTCAAGATGGAAGGTTTAGCCAACCATTATAGACAGCACATCAACTTCATCCTCCAGGCTTGATAGGAATTGCAGGAACAGAGCTTGGTTTGGTCACAAGTCAGTAAATGCTCCATGTTCAGGTCGCTCTCAGAGAACCTCTACATGTATGGTTCATTTTGGTGAATTCAGGAAGTTGTCTGGCAGTTTAATTCACCAACTTCTACTGTATCTGGTATGCTGTGGCGTATGAAACTTGAGGAATTATACTTCTTTTCTCAAAATGTGGTCCTCTATAAAAATGTCAAGAGGGCTAGATAATGATTGTAGGTCTCTCATGATCTATGATGAACAATTGAGTTTTGAATGGGTACTCAACCATGTAGGTTTGGGAATGGTTGAGTTTTAGGCTTCGTTTGAGACAGCTTTCTTACTGCTTCTTATAGCGGCGTTTTAGTAGAAAAATTTTATTTTTTGCACTAAAAAAACACTTTAACAAGCAATAAGAAAGCTGCCCCAAACGGATGGGAAGGCTTTCTTATTGCTTTTTAAAGCAGCTTCCTAGTAAAAAAAATTAATTTTTGTATTAAAAAGCAGAAAAAAAAGCCATCCCAAACGAAATCTTAATCTATAAAATCTTGAATGGACCCCATCCCAAACGAAGTCTTAATCTATAAAATATTGAATGAACCCTCTCCATCAATATAATGTTTTTGGTTAGTAAAATTGGTCCAAAATCAAATGGAATCGGACGTGGTATATGTTTGAATCCAAAATAGCTCAATTGGGTGCCCTAAACCTTAAACCATGATCTATGATAGGCTAGGGCGGAACCCCTTTGAGGCTAGGGGGGGGCAATTGCCCCCCTTGAAATTTTTTATTTATTTTTACATTATACTATTATTTAGATAATTTGTCCTCCTTCAATCTATTTTTTAGTCTTTATTACAAGGGTTTTTAGGAAATTGCCCCCCCCCCCCCAAAAAAAAATGTTAAAGTACTAAGATCTTTAGGCAATTGCCCCCAATACAATTAAATACATTGTGTAAATGTGTTATTGTTAAGGAATGATGAACAAAATGCAATTGCCCCCATGTCGAACCCCGCCAGGTGGGCTTTGCCTCCTTGGACCCCCGACATAAATGCCAACAGTTACTTATAAATTTGCACACCCACCCCTAAAAATTATAGTTGGTTTTGCCCCTGATGATAGGTGATCAAGTGATTAAGCATTTGACATATATTTATTCACTGCACTCAAAGAGTTTTGAGTCTGATAATTTTTTATTTTTTTTTACTATAAAATTTTGACTGTGGCTTCTCCATTAATACATATTTTTGAAGTAGTTGGTTGCATCAAATGGTCCTCTAGTCAGGATGCCAAGTGTAAGGGTTTGTGTGGTTGTTGGAGGTGATATATTTTATTGCAAACCCATATGATTCAATTGAAGCGCTTTTGTCCCCACTCAGAAAGCAACCATCTCATTTAATATTGACATCCAAAGCAAAGCAAAGCAACAAAGGAATAATATATGGTGGAAATCATGCTACCTTCTTGTGCATGCAACGAATTAGCAGTAAGTCTCATCTTTAATCATCACTTCCTTCATTCTCATTTTCTACCTTCATTGTGGACCACTGCAGGAATTTGTTAGTATAACAGTAACAGTAACAGTAACAACTGGGCTACTATTTTCTTTTTCAAAATATAATGATGATTGAAGCTTAATCGCTTTCGATCAGATCCATTTTGATAGATAAGATGGAGTCAAATCTAACAGCTCAAATCCATGTCGCCATCTTGAACAACTGGGTGAACAGTCCAGCCTTCTCAGTTGATCAACTTGAATGCAGAAGAGGACTAAAAAACCTCATCCAGCAAAGGATAGAAAATGATAGAAATATATTATGGATAAACACAAGCAGAATTGACCAAAAACTGAGTCATTCTCCAATAACTGGCAAATTCATATTTTTCCCAAGTTAGTTGCTTTTACTCTAAACCTATGTTGCACCGATACACCTATTTATGAAGGCGTGTTGTATCCGATACACCGATATACGGATATTCCTCCGATATGGCACCGATACGTGTCGGATACGACAAATTAAAATACTATTTAATTTCAAAAGGACACGCGTGTCTGTTGACAAACAAAAAAAATCCTAAGAAAAAGATGCGTCGTATTTACTTTTGCGGCTGCAAGTGAGGTTCTCTCATTTTCGAGATGGATTCGAGTCTCTTGATGATATGAGTGTATTAGAAAATGCTAATCTTTCACTTGATGACTCTGAATTAGAAGCTATGATATTTATTGAAGATGATATAGAAGTTCAAAGACAAACCATTGAAGAAGCTAATAATATCATTCCTTCTATTCAATAGTTGGAACATTATGTGCTAGACAATTTATGTTTATGCTTTTGTTATTGTACTAGACATTTAATGCTTACTTTTATTTTGAATTTGATATTACAAGCTACAAGGCTACAAATGATGTAACTTTTTTTTTTTGTAATTTCAAATATAATGCTTTGATTGATTTCTTAATTTTTATGTATGATTTATAAATTATAATACCGCATTCGTGCCGTACCCGTATCCTATATTTTTAAGAATTGACGTGTCCCGTATCTGTATCATGTCGTATCCATGTCCCGTATATGTATCATGTCGTATCCATGTTGCCGTATCCATAACGGTGCAACATAGCTCTAAACTAAAGGCTTCATTTATCCATTCCAAAGCTAATCAGTAATCCCCCCACTAAAATGATGATAAAGCTACTGGACCCCTGGACAGTTTTACCGAATAGTTGCGCTATATTGCAGCAAAATCAAAATCAGATAATACATTTTTATGGAAACCAGCTGGTAAATGTACATAGCATGAAATGAATAGGCTGATTCCAATCTCATGATTTGTTTACTGAGCATGGAAATCATTGTAGAGTCTAATTGAAGTAATCTCAGTCAAACAAAATGCTTTAGTGTTGTTGTCGCTTTATATGTTCCATCCTTTTCATCCAACAGAAAGATGTATTTGAAGTTTTATTGGAATGGAAGATTACTCATGCAAGCAAACAAAGGCAAATGATAAGGTTCCATGTGTAATATATTGGCATTGTTCACAAGGAGTATTGATGGGTTATTGAACAGACCACAAGCAAGCAAAAGCAATGTTTAACTATTGAAGTTTATTAAGAAATTTAATATAAGTGTAGAGAAGATGCATGTGAGAGAGTTGAAAATACTAGCGCATTGAAATGAAAATAAGACTAAAGTTTAGAATATAGTTCCTTAGCATATTGGCTTCATTGATAAGGGTCCACCCAGTATGTTGGGCTCAACTTAGGTTTTGTTTGAGAAGATTTTTTTACTGCTTCTTAAAGCAGCTTTTAAGTACAAAAATTTTAATTTTTATATTAAAAACCTACTCTAATAGTGCCACCCTTTATATATTAGCTTAAGGTTTTAGCTTGAAAATGTCCTTATTGAGCTCAACTTGAAGGGTAAAATAAAATAAATATCGTGATTTTAAAATTCGTGGTATTTTGGTGGATGAAGAATAAATCCAAAATAATTCAATTGATGTATTTGGAATTCACCGTTAATTAGTGTAGAGAAGATGCATGTGAGAGAGTTGAAAATACTAGCGCATTGAAATGAAAATAAGACTAAAGTTTAGAATATAGTTCCTTAGCATATTGGCTTCATTGATAAGGGTCCACCCAGTATGTTGGGCTCAACTTAGGTTTTGTTTGAGAAGATTTTTTTACTGCTTCTTAAAGCAGCTTTTAAGTACAAAAATTTTAATTTTTATATTAAAAACCCTACTCTAATAGTGCCACCCTTTACATATTAGCTTAAGGTTTTAGCTTGAAAATGTCCTGATTGAGCTCAACTTGGAGGGTAAAATAAAATAAATATCGTGATTTTAAAATTCATGGTATTTTGGTGGATGAAGAATAAATCCAAAATAATTCAATTGATGTATTTGGAATTCACCGTTAATTCATTTCTGTTATATTCCAAAATAGCACAAAGTTAATGATTTTCAAATACATAGCCGTTCGATCACTAGTTTCCCGTAGCCACCGTCACTCATCACCAATACCGAGCACCACCGCCTAACCCCTCTATTGTCAACCACCATCTTCTATTGCCACCGCTGCCCACCATATTTCTAAGATGAATTTATAATTATAAACAAAATAATATAAAAAAACATTCAATTTGATCGAAATTGGTGTCGTTGAGTTCGTATTTCCGAGACGCTCAATTTAACAGTAAGTTCGCTAAAATCGGAGTTTAGATGATCCCGGATTCGATTTTTGAAGTTTCCTGCTTGATTTTGCCTCGAGATTCGTGCCCGATGAAGATTATTTTTTGATGATATATCAATATATATATTCATTTATTTATTTATATTGCATGTAAAACTCCCCTTAGTTTTAAATTCCTTAAACTAAACTACTCCTTAATGTCCCAGCACAAGCAGTAAAGAAAAAAAGATAAGGTTCAACAAACGTGACTTAGCCAGTTAACTCTATTTGGTGGATAGACTATGCAAGCAAAACACAATAAATGTTACCCAGTTTAGAATAAAAAACCTCTGCCCCCATTGTCTTATTAAACTCCGCTAGCTTTTCATTTTAATACAAATTACATAAAAAAACGTATCTTGCCTTTAAATGTAAAGAAATCAGATTAGCCAAAAAGGAATATTATTACAAATACATCCTCATAATTTCACATCAGAAGAAAGTAAAAAAGAAAATTCTTCTATGATAGTTTGGCCTCACTCAAGATTTTGTAACGATAGCAGGAACTTGAAAAGAAAGATTATCCTCTTTTCAGCTCAACAAGAAGAATTCTGATCCATAAGCAACTGACATTCATAGTAATGGTTCTAACTTCTGCTAATCAGACAAATCAAATTTCTACCTTCAGCTTTACACTTTGTTTCGGACGACTTTCTTATTGCTTCTTAAAGCAGCTTTCTAGTACAAATTTTTGTATTTTTGTACTAAAAAGCTGCTTTAAGAAACAGCAAGAAAATCATCCCAAACGAAATCTTAGAATCAGATAGGATGATTCAATCTCAATCACCTCACACAATTCATACTAATAGCTGTATAAACAGACAGCTTTCTCCAGCAAAATAAACCATGGACGATATAGGATTTTACTTGTTGAATTTGCCCACGTTTCTGTAAAGTGGAATCATATCTAATAAAGTATTATTATATGATAGCATAACAGTAAAATATTTACTTATAAATCATTCGGAATCAATAAATGATTTAACAGAAACATAATTGGAAGATACCAAGCCTGCCAGCTAAGATACAATATTACCATTATTCATAAAGCATAAATAACAAAAACAGTTGGTTTTCAAGCAACAGTGGAAACTTCACCGGCCTATGATTAAAAGATGACATATTAACATTCATGTATTATTAATATATTAAAAGATGACATATTAACATTCACATATAATAAGAAGTTACAAATTTACGTATATGTCAAATAAAAAGCAACGCGGGTTGTAAAGTATCAAGTAACAAATTATGAAAAATAAGATAGTAATGCAAACATCAACTGATCAAAGCAACATAAGATATCCATAAAAGTAATATAATATATCAAATCGAAAATTAAACATCAAATAAATTTAGCATAACAAGTTTCTCACCCTCACTCCTATTGCTTCCAATGATCCAATGAAGAATATAACGAGTAATAAAAAGTCATAGCACTCTTAACACTCAAAGGGTCTTTAGTGGAGTCATCAGCATAATGAATTGCTTTCTCCCTTGCCTCGTCAGTAGAGTTCAAGTTCTCCTAATCTTCCTCCTCTTCTTCAATCTCGATTTTCTTTATCTTCTTCAATCTATAAAAAATTAAGAATATAAATTAAAATTTAAGACAACTTCAAATACTTAAATTTCTATAGATATATTTTTGATTTATTTCTTCTTGTTGTTTGCTTGTGTTAGAAATGTTAGTCTTGTTTCTATCCACATCGAAGCAATCAATGTCCAGATCATCTTGTTATAAATCAAATAGTGTGACCTCATTATCATCATTCACAAATCATTCATCATCTAATAGGAGACACTTGAAGATTTCAAATAAATCGTATAAATTTTGGAAAAACTGCGAGAAAACTCTTCCAAACTCCAATGAAAACAAAAAAAATAGTAAATTTTATTGTAATAATCAAATTAGCGGAAGAAAAATAGCAAGATACAATTGATCCCCTATTCGAGAGAAGAATATCTCTCCCAAATCTATAGACGCCGCTAGAGCCCAAAAGAGCCTAAGAGATCTCAAATTTCAGCCAAATTCAAGATGCCCTAACCTTAAGAAAACAAATTATTTAATGAATACAATCTAAAAGGAAATCTTTAAACAATCCCTACATTCAAATTTCCCTCCAAACTCCCTAAAAAATCTTTCCTAAACAGCTTTTCTGGAATCAGCAGCTCGTTCGGAGCATACAGGAGAGGCGGAACTTCTGCCTCTGTTCCGCCTGGGCCGGTTCAATGTGGACCGACTTGACTATTCCAATGGACCGGTGTAACAATACTCCCCTCCCAAAGACCCACCTTGTCCGCAAGGTGGAAAGAAGACACCCTCATCACAAATTGTATGAACTTGAAGAGTTTGGTCCTTACACCTGTACTCCGACATATACCTCTCACCACATCTGAAACAAAGCTGCTTCGCCCTTTTCTCTGGTAATTTAGTTTCTGTAAACTTCTTGAAGTTGTCCCCATGTCTTACTCCTATAGTATTCTCCTTCGAAGTCTCCCGAAAAGTATCAAGTGTCAGCTGCTTGGGTGTCAGAAAGGTAGTGGTCCTTCTGTTCGGACCTCCTGAGTTGTTGCCTCACGTCTCTCTCTCTAAGTGTCTCTGATCTTCCACCAATCGAGTTAGCTCCATAGCCTCTCTCAAGTCACGAGGCCTCATTACTCTAACCAATGGTCGGATCTCTAGTGTCAGTCGCTTCATGAAATTTCCCACCAGCAGTCTCAGGAAGGCGAACCAATCGGCTAGCAAGGTACTCGAATCTCTCACGGTACTCCATCACTAAACCATCCTGTGTTAAGGTGAAGTACTGCTCGTAGAAGTCTCCTCCTATTCCCGTTTGGAAACGTTCTATCAAACAATCCTTGAACTCTCTCTAACTCTGTACGGGTCATCGCATGTCCCTCCACTGGTACCAAGATAAATCCTTCCCTTCCAAACATAGACCTGTTGTCGTCAATCTCTCCTCCTCCGTCAACCCATTGACGACGAAATATCTTTTTATCTTATAAATCCACCCATGTGTATCCTCCACCTCAAAGATTGGCATCTTCACTTTCCTCACCCTCAGATCACCTTCGTTCCCTCAGTTCTCTCCATAATTTCTCATTCCCCAAGGGGGTGGTTCCCCCTAAGTGTCTCAATCATCCCTTCCAAGCACATACCCAAACTTTTCATCAAATTCCCAGTCTCCTTTAAAATTCAGCATCCCTTGGATCATAATAAATCCCTCTCCTTTCAATTCTAGACCCTCTTTGGCATAATTACCCCTTTCCCTTTCAAATTTCACCCCACTCCTCTCCAATTCAGCACCCCTTTGCTTATGCTCCACCTCCTCACACTTCTCCCCATACCCCTTACCCGGCTCCCCCATAGGAATAGGCTCCAGGGGAGGCATTCTCTCTTTTCCCTTTTGAGTCTCCACCTCCTGATCTTCTGTATGCCTAATTGGATTAGAGTTTTCCGGCTTCCTGGGTTGTCACAGGCTTCCCTCGCCTCTGACGACATCTCCCCCATGCTTGAAAAATTAACATCCATCTTCTTGTGGATGGCTGAAATTTGACTTTTGACATCAGAAAGTTGAGTGTGAAGATTTGAAATTTCAGTTTTCAATTGTCTGATCACCCCTTCTAACACTTATACCTTTCTTCCTGCCATGGGAACTTGGATTTAGGCTCAAATAGCAAGAGCCACAAGTTTGGGGAAAATTTTGGCCTCCAATCAACAAAAAACAACACAATCGGATACAGAACACACCAAAATTTAATGAGGAAAACTTCTATTTCATCCCAGGAAATTGCTCTGATACAAATTTGATAGGAAACACTTTAATATTTCAAGTGAATCCTATCAATTTTAGAAAAACAACAAGAAAACTCTTCTAAACAACAATGAAACCCAGAAAAACAATAGATTTTATTGCAATAATCAAACTAAAGGAAGAAAAATAACAAGATATAATTGATCCTTTATTCGAGAGGAGGATCTCTCTCTCCCAAATCTCTAGACGCCGTTAGAGCCAAAAAGAACCTAAGAGATCTAAAATTTCAGCCAAATTCAAGATGTCCTAACCCTAGGAAAACGAATCAAAAGAAAATCTCAGAATAGTCCCTACATTTAAATTTCCCTCCAAACTCTCTCAAAAATCTTTCTTAAACAACTTTTCTGGAATTGGCGGCTCGTTCGGTGCGTACAGTACTTCCGCCTCTGTTCCACATGGGCCAGTCCCATGTGGACCGACTGGACCAATCCAATAGACCAATCTAACAAGATCATTATATTTTAGTGGATCCTTGTCATCCTTGAAACCCTTTTTTTTTCAAATTTCTATATTTCAATCTCGTGTTGAACATGATGTATATTAAGAAGTTCATCTTTAAGATCGTCAAACAATTTCTCATTTTTGTTTAAACTTGATTTTATGTGCGCTATGGTTGCGCTCATATCCAAACAAGCAATGTAAGTTCATTACCTTAAAAGCAAAACATTATAGTTCTAGAGTGTTAACACCAAATTGGATCCACAATTCAACTAAATTTAAAAGAAATAAATGTAATTAGAACTTATAAGTTTAGAATTTGGTGGGTTCTTTCATATTTTAATCAATATGTTAAATATTAAAAATTAACTTGAAAATGTTTTTCAATTATATCTTTAGCTTGTTATGGTCCAAGGAAACCTGGTTACTGAATGTTACAAGTTATGTATCAGTTTTTGCCCTATCAGTTAAGTCAACAATCAAAACATCTATATAATAGTAGTCTCAAATTTATCTCTGAATTGGTCGACTTGCTCTCAACATATTAGAATTGAGGGTTAAGGTAATATTAAGAATCAGGCAAATGGCGATGGAGCTAAAGCTCCTACTTCTCATCAATGATATGCAAAATCTCCTTATAATTGACATCATCTCCTCCTAAGTTATGGGTTATTAACTCCTTGGTTTCATCCATTGTATTATAAATGAAGCTCACATATCGAAATCTCACTTATCGGAGTCCATTGTGGAAGAATCTTCTGAGGAATTGGCCGTGATATATCTGATCCATGCATCATATCATGAAAAATGGATACAAATTTTTGACTACTACTCAGTATCGGCAATGGGTCTGAAAGAGTATCTAAAAGGGTGAAATTGAGATATTTGCACCCTGTCGAAGTAAGGAACCATGGCATATATGTTTGGAACAGATTCCATTTTGAGAGATTTGAAAAAGCACTATCTCGTTGAAAGGTTCTATACATCTGCCCTTTCTCAACGCATTTCTTTAGACAAAGACTCCGTTTTTTCCTCTTTCCGGATGGTAAATACTTCTCAGAACATGGAGTGGGAATCAAACCCATGTTTGAATTGAAACTGAGATACTGATGCAAGTTATTCCCTTCTGAATCAGATAGATTCATATCTGAAAGAGGCTGACAATAAGTTTTTTCCAAATTGACTATTTGTTCGCATCAAAAAAGTTGCAACAAATCTAATTATAATAGAGCATGGGAGTTCTTTTTTATAAAACTTTCTCATCAAAGCCAAAACCCAAGAATAATTATAGATGAATTTGCTTATCTTCATGGCTTCAGTCAGGAAATTCTTGTGTTAAGGCAAGTCATCAAGCTTTTCTAGAATGAGATCTAGGCAGTGTGCTACATAGGGTGTCCAGCATAGAGATTTTCTCTTCTCCATCAACTTAGTGTCTACTGCCCTATAAGCTCTAGCTTTTTTCATCATAACTTGTACCATAGAATGATAGATGAGCATAAAATGATCTTAAACCTCATCTATCATTCTATTAAGCACTTTGAAAATATATTATGCATCATTCACCTGATCATATGCATCTACGTATTTTAAGAAAATAATTCCAAAGAGATTAATTAATAAAATGTTAATTAGTTTCTATTCTTAATGACATACCAACCATCAAACATGATTGTTGCTCCAATCTAACTTCAAGTCAATCTAATTTTCTCAATGGCTTTCTCTATGTTACTAAACTCCTTCAATGCCTAACTTCTCAAATCATGTGTGGGAGGGTGTTTCAAGCCACAACCATGAACACCTTTAGAATGGATCATATTAAAGTAACAAGGAGAGGTTGCCACATTGAATGGAATAGCATTCTCATAGAAAAATCTATCAATATTCATGTAAATGCATCTATGTGCTCTCTAGCATTTCTTTGAGACATCTTTTAAGACACAAATACATTCTCTCCCTAATGCTTGTCATCCTCCAAATTTATCATGTAGTGATATATGATACCTTTGGCACCTCGACTTAATATTGGTGGCAAGGATAATGAGTCTATACCATTGCACTCACTCTCATAATAAGAGTTTACATCAACTCTATCACCAAATTGTCATTGTGACAGATGTTTAAACTTTTACTTCTTTCAATACTTCGGCACATAGTGCAACATTTTCGTGCAAGCTAGAGGTGTGTTCCTTCAACCTTGTAACATCCCATATAACTATTTTTTTTACAATAATTGCACTTCAAATAAACATATGTTTTGCGTTTCGTCTAACATCGACTTCCACATTGTCTCAATGTCAAATCCTTTATATGGCTTGTTGTAGATTTCTCCTTACCTCTAACTATTTCTTACAAAACAATAAAAACAAATTTTGATGCAAATTAATTTGAAAACATGTAAACATTTAAATAAATAAAAATCCTAATTAAACCAGGCAAAAAATGTATCAATGCGACAAAAAATATAAGGATTTAGAGAATGTAACTAACTAAAAAAATGATGGGGAAAGTGGAGATCCCTATGAAAAACTTAGCTAGGAAGAGAGGATGGCGATAGCGACAACACTTGAGGTCGATAGCGGCATGGATGGAGTGGAAGAAGGCTCAGTTACTCAATAGTCACTCAATTCGCATGACCTTGCTTGTGCGTGTGAGTTTTAGTATATGCTATATTTATTATAATTTATTTTAAAAAATAAAATCCTAATACCAAGAGGCGTATGCCTCATGTAAAATGAGGCGAGACGTGCCTCACTAGATGTGAAGCGCAAGCCTCATTTAAAATCCACGAGGCACATGCATTATGACTTTTTGGTTCGAATTGTGTTGAGGCATGCCTCATATTACACAATTTTAAATAATGATTTAAACTAATCATGTTGGATGCTAGTTACATCTTAGTAGTTAGTACAAATAATTAAATATAGTGATGTAATGTGATACTTAGCCCAAATCAATGCTAGATTGGTTTGGATTAAATGACATGGCATAGCTTGAGTCAAATCGAGCTCGAGTCACCTCTAATTTGAGCTTAAACTTGATTAATTATACTAGTTTGCGCCTGAGCTCAAACTTAATTCTACGAGATCAAGATGGCTCAGGAGTTTACTCATTTATCATGAAAAAAAAAAATTTTTTGATACAAGCAATTCTTATAATAAAATGATAAAAAGAATTAAAAATTTAGAAAAAAAAAAAAGGAATTACTTGGTATAAAAAATAAGATATAATTTTAATATTTTTAACTTTAATTGAAACTCTTGAATACTAATATATTTAGAATGCATTTTACGTTAATATTTTTTAAGCAAGACAGTCCGCAAGCTGACGAGTCAAATCGGGGTTAACTCAAGATTGACTTATGACTCATACCCTTAGGGCCAACATCTGGTTCTTCTTGGTGGGTTGGCGCATTAGTAAAACATGCTCTCAGACACCTCATCTTTTCAAGCATCATTGTAATCATATCGTACAAGAAAGGACTTGTGAGTCGTGACAGAGTAAAATCATGCACCATTTTACACATCATTTATCATTACAAATATATTAATTTATGCCTGAATCTTTTAAATAATGCCAAACAAACAAATTCACATAATTTTTTTTATTCTCTTTATCATACCAATTTGCAAGAAATATATTTTATTTATACATCGATATCATGATGATTTTTTAGATTATATTTGAAGAGTATAGCATTGCTCCTTTTAAATCTCACTCCTCTGCCAGGTAAGACTGCCCGTGCACTTGGATTAGGGCATATGCAAACAAGAACGTGATTTTTCACAGTAAAATACAGCAAAACGTCGTGATTCTGCTCCAATCGAATTCCATTTTAGATGCTTCTGCGAAGGTAACGATCATTCTCCCCTTTCGCGCGTTTTTTCGCCAAATTCTGTTGTGAGAGCAAAATAGCGTGGGTGAACAGTGCAACGCCAATGTTGACGTTGCGTTGTTCACCCGCAAATAAATGGTGGAAGATTTGGCGTTCGGCTGGAGCGACTGAACGATGTCATACGCACGTTTGGCATTCGTTGGAGATGCTCTTAGATGCCCGGCAATTTTTTCATCCATTCTGTCACAAAGATTGAATGCTTAACAAAAGACAACAATCTGCTAGTTCACCATCAGAAGCAAAGAGAAGAGGAAATGTATTTACATCGGATACAGAAAAGAACGAAAAAATTAGATAAACATTGAATAGATTATAGTGCACAAAATGAGAGCCATAGCATATGTTCCATCAGGAATCAAAATCAGGCTCATCATCTGTGCTCCAACTAATGATGTGGTCAAATGAAATCCATAAAAGAAAACAGAGAACTATCAGGCTAAATATATAAAAGGCATCATTATCCAATAATCGAAAAGCGAATGATATTAAGTAAAATGATGATAAGCATGTCTCCAATGTAATGCTAACCAGAATTGCCAATTTAGAAACCAACTAGTCACCCATACAGTCAACCAAGTAGATATTAAGCCCAATACCATAAACCGTATCCAGCCAAAGGAAAGAATAAACCAATTCAGAGCCCTGCATTGGGTACCCATACAGGCCACATCCACCCATGTATCCACCCATGGGTAAGGATGGATATGGGTACGCCCATAGCCTTGTGGGTGGGTATGGGTGTGTACTCAGCATCGGGGGATAAATCTATTTACATTGTTAATCACCGTATATCTTATATTACTGCAATCTTCACTACGTAATGTGCAGCACTTAACCACGTTGCGACTACGGTAAATTTTGATATGCGTCTTGAAAGTTTACAATTAGAGCAAATGGCAACAAGCTTCAAGGCCATCAATCCGTAGCAGACTGCATTCAAAAAGTATGGAAAGTGGGTGTGTATAGGTGGGTATAACTTTAATTTTAAAACTCAAAATTAACTATACAGTCGAAACAAAAAAAAAATATTACTCATGATTAGGCAGAAAGTTGTTGTCCACTGATTACTAGATGACTATATATGTAAAGGAGTTGGCCATGAATTTAAGATTATTACAACAGCCTCTCAAATTGGGTTACATATACTGATCATGCCCAACTTACTATTTAGATTATAATAACTTATTTTGCGAAAAAGTCTTGCTGAGCATACATGTAGTTTGAATGTTCATTGAAATATAAATTGATTGGGCTAATTCATTTTTAATCTTTTCCAAGATAAAATGTCAGTATTTCTCAATTTGTTTAGCATTATAATGGTGGACAAAATACCTTGAAACATGATAGAAAGTGCTTGCAGAAATTTAGGAAAATCATTGACTGAAATCTGATTTTAGTAATTTCAGAAAGCCAACTACAAGAAAATCATGAATAAAACACACTAGCACTTTTTATTGGAAGTTTTATGAAAGAAAAGACAAGATACATGTGTATCTTCAATTGGAGAGAGATCCGGCTCTCCCAAATCTCTAGCCGTCGGCTAGAGCCCAAACACCCTAAGAATTTTAATTTAATCATTATTATTATGGTAGAAAAGGTAAATAAAATAAAAAGTTCATGCATCTCAATTTGTGTGCTTCGCCTCAGAATTTGTGGTGTTTTCTTGTGCGAGGTTCCTATGCAATATTACATTCATTTTTATATAATTTGAATGTTCCGAACGCAACGGCGAAATGCGTTTTTTCCAATAAGACATAGCTTTGCGCAATATTTTTGGGCATAGCTCGTCGATTTCGATCATTTCCGCTTGATTTAACTGTGAAGGGCTCCCTCTCAGGTTATTTCGATGTTCTAATCGCAACAGTGCAATCCGTTTCGCAATAAGAAGTCATTTGAGCACATTAGTGCTGCGTCACGCCTGTCGGCCATTGCTCGCGTTGCTGATTTCAACCCCATTTTTGGATTTATTAATGCATAGGTCTGCATATACTAATAAGGTGATGATAGAGTTTGCAGCTTTGGTGAGGCTTTAGTAGGTTGATTTAGGAAAAATGAGGAATATTCATTATTCAATGGTTTGACGAGAGAGGATGTCGAATGACCAAATAAACATTGAAATTGAAATTCTTATTTTCAAATTTTCTACCATTGAATTTTGAGCCTGTGTTAAGGTTAGTATTTAAAGAAATTTATCACATCAAACTACAAATTCTTTTAGTGATCAAGGGTTAGCATTTATGCCTTTTCTGATTTGGGAAGTATTGAATAAATATATGTTTGAAAGATATAAGGTATGCTTGCTTCGGAGCTAAGAATGAATGTGAATGAAAATTGAACACTGAAAATTTTTGGGGGGAATAAAATAAATGAGTTTGATATTGGCAAATAAATAGATAAGAGTTTGAATAGGTGTTTGAAATCTAAGTTCTCTGAAAAGCATTCCATTAATAAGATATGTAAGCTCTTAAAAAAGCTTCTCCCAAGATATTAAAAATAACTATCAAAATCATCAATAATCTAGCCGCTTCTAAAAGAGGTGTTTACTTTTTCTTTCAGCATTTTTATTTTGTTGAGTGATGAAATATAAGCTTTAGTGGATAAACCCTTGATATAGGAGATGGTTTTTTTTTAAATCGATTCAAAGTATACTTTGGCAATATCAATTTTTTGGACTTAGATTTTTTACTAAAACAGTTTAGATCAAGTATTGAAATGTTTTAAAATTTATCTTGCTTCAGAGTTTTATTTAATTAAGAAAATCCACAGATTTTTTTGGTCACATTAAACGGAGGCCTTCCCATGACCCGGTTAGGCGGTTAGGAAAGTTGAGGCATTAGATTCGACTTATGTTAAGAAAGGTAGAGGTAGACCTAAAAAGACTTGGTTAGAAAATATTAGAAATGATCTTTCTTTATTAGATTTAAATAAGAATTTGATTTTTAACTGAACACAATGGCGAAAAAGGATTCATGTAGCGGACCCTACATAGTGGGACAAAGGCCTGATGTTGTTGTTGTTGTTGTAAGAAAATCCACATATTTGATCACTGATGATGGCAATAAATCATCTAGTTTCATATGTATCTTTTACTTCAGATAATCTCCATACATCACTATGTTTTGAAGAGGATAGAAAATTTTGTATGTTTGACAAGGATGGTAACTACCAAGTGCGTTTAACTAAATGGATATTTTACACTAAAAACCCATCGAGTTTTTATTGGTGAATAGTAAAGCTAAGGTGTCATAGGCAATAATTTTACACTAAAAGCTGCAGTTTTCTAAATCAATAAAACGTGATCTCTATCAGGCTCTCTATTTTCCTGAGCGATTATTTCATCTAAATTTGAAACTTCTTAAACAATTACCTACCAAGTTAAATCTTACTGAATTGTACGAGGGATGGAGAGAACTTCAGCCACATGCTCGCATGTAACGTTTCTCTTGGAACCCAAAAATCTGAAATGTGCTGCAAAAAAGAGAGATCAACAGTGATGTTGCCCTTTATTTTTAAACAAGAAGTCTGATATAAGTACACTATTCGATCCACTGGATGAATCATTCAATGATATGCCCCTTATTTTCAAAGAAGAATAAGACGCTCAAAATCTAGAAAAAAATAACTAATTTAAAAAGCAAATTAGAAGATTTTTCTTTGTGCAAAAGTAGCTTCAACCAAAATCAAATAGAACTAATAAATCAAAATGCTTTAAGCCTGCTAAATACGGTAAGACAGGTACCCTTCTCTAAGTTCATTAGCTATGATCAAAATTTACAGGATGAAATGGCGACCCAAAAGCAGCACAACAAGCAAATCAGATCAAATAACCAATTTAACATTTAGCATCTAGAATCGTAAGGAATTACCAAAAGACAATCTTCACTTTGTTAGGTATCTATGCTAACTAATATATCATTCAGACGAATACTCAGCCAGCTCAGAAAGATGGAATACTTAAAGTACATGAAACATGATAGACACTCAGGGTAAAGCACGCTTTCCTTAAGTATTCAGTAATCATTTCAAAATCCTCTTAAGGAAGCAATACTGAGATAGGACAAGAGGCAGCAGGTTGGACATGCATAAGAAAATAGCATTCATGTACATAGTCATATATCGCCAGAACATAAAGAACGGAGACAAATAAACATAGCGCAGCACCTATTAAACTTCTAATAAACCATGCTTCAAAATGTTCTGGAAAAAGAGAAATATGGCGGTAGAATAAGTACAATCTAATTGAGCTGATGGGTGCAACTAATGGTTGGTCTCGGAAGGCTGAGCATATGGAAAACCATCTTGTGGGGCAGAGGCAGGTGCGGCGCTCAAGCTCACAGTTGGATCTGTTTGATAAATTGTTGGAGCGCCATTTGTAGATGGAGCAGTTGCAACTCCAGATGCTGGTGGGGTAAAAATTGGTGGCCTAGGGAGATTGGTCATTGGCACCTGCATTGAAACTGCACCAGGAGGTGCCATAGATGGTGGGATGGCTGGAGCACCTGGATACCCTGAAATTGCAAAATCATACAAAGAACTTATATTAAAAAAAACAATTTTTCTCAAAATAAATTCCTCAAACAAAACTCTGGGTGGACAGAAAAACAGGTCGAAAGCCAATGCTAGATAGAATAAACATGTCTAAAGCAGAAAAATAATTTTCAGTGAAATAGGGTAAACAATTTGGCAAAAGAATTCTTTCTAATTTGATGTCTACACTAAAGATGCCAAGAATTCCATGTAATGATTCATGCCATCATCAGCTTTTATAATCATTAGTAACGAAAATGAGACATGTTATTCTGCATTTCAAAATGTATGGTGTCCATAGACATGCCATAAACATAATTTTTTTTTTCAAAATGCACAAAAGGATGTACAAAGCCGTGATTGCTGGTTCTAACATGGACGAGAAAGATAAGGAGTTGACCTTATTAGGTTGATAGCCATTCACAAATTATATTTGAAGATTTAAAAACATAAAAGGTTATTATAAAACTGGGGTTAGGTTTGGCAACCACAACACTAGTCAAAAAAACATCATAGTTCAAAAACTGAATGTACAAGATCAAGAACAAAGGAAGCACAAGTTATCCATTGGGCAGTATGAAACCAACATAACCTAATTAGGGGTGTCAATTCAAGCATGTTAGTTGGGTTTAGGCTTGATACACAAAATGACCTGACCCATAAGTGTCAAACGACACCAATGGTCCACTATTATACAGATGAGAAGTTTGAATCCAACTAGACTAAACACAGCAAGACCAAGATCCCACCTGAATAAAAAGTTGAATAATGTTGATTAGCAACAAAACCACCCAAATGGGCATGCCTACCCAAAATGAAAAGGACAACCATTGCTACCAATTAACTGTTTATTTGATCGTTTCTAATATACAAGGGAAAATTTTCATCACTATAGTATTTTCTATCAAGTGTTTGTACAATGAGCAATAAATACCAAACAATTTTTCAATGTAAAATCATCAAGAACAATACCGGAATGACTTGAAGAAGAGCAATGAGAGCGGAGGAAAGCAGGTTGTGCACTTAACCCATTGAACTGGGCAGTGGACTGCATTAAATAAACCACAATGGCTGCAGGGATGGAGACGGACTGCAGTTCCTGCAGCTGAAAGATAAGGACAGCAATTTGGTGGGCTGGGAAAGGGAGGACAGACTGTAGATTAGCGGCCTAGGAAAGGGCAGACAGCAGTTATCGGGAGTGGGAAGGGGCCAGACAACAGCTGGAGAGCAGGCCCACTTCTAGATGAAGAGGAAAGGAAGGAGAGAGGAACGAGGGGCGGAACAGCCAATTGTGGCAGCTCGATGATACAGAGAAGAGAGAAATCTGGGACAATTTATAAGATTCTAGATTATTTCCAAAACTTATTACAAAAGGGAGGGAGCTAGTTCTTATTTATAAAAAAGGCTACCTCAAGAGACCATTAGGAGGGAGACATCAGAAAAAAATAGAAATTTAAGAAAATTGTAGAAAATAACTGAAAAATTAAAAAAAAAAATCTGAAAAACAGGACCAGTTGGCTAGACCGGACCGACAAAGCTCCGGCATCATTCTCCATGTCTTGGAGAGGCTTCGGCATAATCTGAAGCTAGGTCTTCATAATGAGCCAAGTCCAACACATTGAAGTGGCGATACTTGATAATCGCCTGGCAATTCCAACTAGAGGCATTGTCGTTGATGCGCTTGACAAATAGGAAAGGCCCATCAGCCTTGGGTTTTAATTTGCCATGAGCATCAAGTGAAAATCAATGTTTTAAAAGGCGAAATCGGGAATCAAAACGTTTTGTCTAAGTGAGACAAGGCATAAGCCTCGAGGCGGATCGAGGCATAAGCCTCAAAACGGAAAAAATAAGCTATTGTAAAATTATAAATAATGATAAAAAATGACAAAATATTAAGTCAATTATGAACTATGATTTGTTCTAAGAAAAGGAAGAAAGCAATTATTTTCATGAGGGTTTATGTATAAAATTATACTAAATATTTATTTGATTGAAAGAATATCGTTGATGTTTATATCTGAAAAGAAAAATCTTTTCATAATATGTAATTTACTGGAATAAATTCCCATGAATATCACAGAGCATGATTTGATAAACTTTAGTGGGATTTAGTAAATCCTGTAAATCCAGATTTGATAAATCCTGAAAGGGTTAAATCCTAAAATCCAGATTTTAATATATATTAATTAGGCTAGTTATATTAATATTTAAGTAATAAGTATATTACTAATTAGTTAATTAAATTAAATTAGATAATTAATTTATGCACTCATTATACTATTAATTATTTAATTAATTTGCTTAATTATTAATATTTTAAATTATATTAATTAAGTTAATCAATAATAACTTAGCCATGTCTAGGGTTTGCCTTTCATCTTCTCTTTTCGTCCTTGTTGTTCAGCTTCGTTGCTTCACAGGAGGTGTAGAGATTGCACGTGTCGCTTCTTTGGCTCCTTCATAGTTGTACGACTTCGCTCCTTTGAAGACTTTCCCTTCCTGTCGGATCGTAAGTTACGAAATTTTGATTGGAAGAAACAACGGGAGTTTGTTGGCTTGCTGGCTGTGAAAGTAACTTTCTCCCTTTCGAGGCGCTGCCTCGATGCGCCTCAGCGTCTCATGCCTTGAGGCGTATGCCTCCATGGAAAAAGGGGTAAGCCTCGTCCGAAAGTTCGAGGCTTAGGCCTCAATTCGTCCAACCTCCGCCTCGATTCGAGGCGCGCCTCGAGTCGTCTGCCTCAAACGCCTTTTTAATCCATGGTGAAAATTGTTCCTATAATAAGCCACTAAGCGGCCAACATGGCTCAACACAGCCCCAATGCCTAAGTTAGATGCATCACAATCAACTTCAAATACTTGGTTCAAATTTGGATGTGCTAGAATAGGAGCGTGAGTCACAAGCTACTTCAACTGCTCGAAGCTAGGTTGTGCAATCCAGCTCCAATGAGGGTTTTTTTAGGAGCTCAGTTTAAGGGGTAGCTGTAGTGCTAAAATTCTTTATGAAACAGCGATATAAGGAGGCCAACCTATGAAGTTGTCAGACATCAGTCATGGATTGAGGTGTAGGCCAACTAGTCATTGATTGAGTGTAGGCCAACCCACAATGGCCTCAATCTTAGTTGGCTCCATCTTAATCCCGTTTGCGGAAACCCAAAACCAGGAACCTGATTGTGGTTGCCAGAAACTCACATTGAGAAGTGTTGGCAAATAACTTTTGTTCCCAGAGTATTTTTAACACAAGGTGTAGGATTTGGAGGTGCTCTTTAAACATCCTTGCTATAAACCAAAATAGCATCAAAATAAATGACAACGAACTTACTTAAAAGTGGGCTGAAGATCTTATTCATCAGCTGCATGAAAGCATTGGGTGCATTAGAGAGCCCAAAAGGCATCAAGGTCCATTGGTATAAGCCGTCACAGGTCTTGAGGGCAATCTTCCATTCGTTAGCTAGCCACATTCGTGTCATGATAGCCATTTTTTAGGTCAATTTTGGTGAAGTAAGAGGCCCAGTGCAATTGATCAAATAAGTCATCTAGTTCGGGAATGAGAAAGTAGTACTCGATGGTAATTTTATTCATGGAGCAAGGTTGTCGATTCTACCAAGACCCATCTTCCTTTGGCAAGAGGAGGATAGGAATTACGCACGGGCTGACACACGGTCGAATTAGGCCGCTTGTAATCAGCTCATCCACTTATCGATGTAGCTCAGCATATTCCTTTGGTGCCATAAGGTAAGCAGGATGGTTTGGAATGACCGATCTAGGAATGAAATCAATGGCATCCTACATCTCTTGTATCATAGGGAGCCCCAGAGGCATAGAATCTGAAAACACATATGCAAACTGCTGGAGAAGAGGTTGGATGGTTGCTTGAGACAACGGCTACTGTTTGTTAGACTTGATGATTACTAGGGCCAACCCATGGTTGACCAATCTGCATTTTTGCACAAAGCATCATTGAGGCACTACTTCCAGTCAGTGGATAGCCCGTTTGGCCAGCTCATGTAAGGGCAATAACACTGCCAAATGCCAATTGCCAATTGCCCTTCTTTGTGGAAAGACTAGGTATTATGAAACCCGTTGTGCTTGGTCCAACGATCGAATTGTCATGATCATCCAAGAAGGTGGCATGCATGCATCTATGGGAACAACATCACACATAATTTGTTAGTGGAATTTTTCTCCAATTGAAAATTGCATCAAACATAGTCTGGTGTGGAGATTTCACTTTCTTTTTGAGCATAGAAAGCCGGTAGGTTCTTGGATGTGTTGTTGGAAGATTAAAATTCTCTACTACAAGAGTGGACACCATATTTTCACAGCTCCCCCGTTGATCACAAGTTGCATATCTTGTCTTAGTAGTGCATCTTGTTATTAATATATTGTGATGGATCCATTCATTCTATTTCTCATATTATACACTCATAAGGCAGCCGACGACTAATAATTCACCTATCAGTAGGAGATGTTCTTCAGTTGGTTCTTTAACTTCTTGATCCAAGGTAGAGGGTGTTTCTCCCTGTGCTTCTTCTACTAAGGTCACCAATGACCTTGTAGGACAATGGGACGCGTTATGTCCAAAACCATGGCATTTGAAGCACTTGTGAGTGGAGAGTGAGATTATAGAGGCTGATGTTCCTATGGCTTCAGGCCGTCAACCATTGACTAGAGCTGGCATCGAAGGGACCTTAAGTGTTATTCGCCAGCTGATGTTGTTTCTCCTGGTTCATTGCTACTTTTTCTGCCTTGAGAGCAAGATTCATAGCGCGATTATTGTCCAATATGGTTGTAGTTGTACCACATTTGCAATGAATGGGTTTAAATCTAAAAGAAACTGAGCTATGGTGTTTTCTTAAGGTTCCACCAACTGCATTTCAGCCTTAATTATTCGAATTCAACCACATAACCTTCCATCGTGAGTTTTTATTGTTGAATATTATGTAGTCGAAGAAACATATCCTGGTGATAATGTGCCAACAATAATTTTTGTTGCATTTATTTCTTCATTTTGTCCAAAGAAGTGATCTTGGTTTTCCCTTCACGTTGTCACGATCACTTCAAATTCACTCATCACAAGGAGGCATTGACTTTTAATTTTATGGCTACCAATTTAACAATGCGGTCGAGAGATAAATCTTAGTATTCAAAGATTTGATCCATGGTGTGTAGCTAATTAAGGAATTCATCTAGATATAATGTTCCTTCAAAATCAGGAAAAAAGATTTTGATTCTGAAATCTTGAGGACTTCAAGATTCTCGCCTATAATAATGAAGGGGAGGTTCCTTCTCTTCATTAGAAGCTTCGTGGTGGAAAAGAATATTCTCCTCCGCTAAACGTTTTCCCTCATTCTAGTATTCAATTGGGTGATGAAGTTCCATCACCGCAAGCCGTTCTTGTAGTTGGCAGATTTCCTTTTGCTATTCTTCCATTGAAGGTTCTTGAATTGGCCATGGATTGACTTTTCTTGGCGGCATTCATGCAAAGTTTGCTGCCCTCTGATACCAAATGAAAACGCAATGACTTTAAGAAGAGAAATGAGAGGGGAGGAAGTTAGGACGGGCAGTTTCCTTGTTGAATTGGGCTGTAGACTACAGCAAAACAGCCCACGATAGCTGTAGGGATGGAGACGGACTGCAGTTCCTGTGGCTAGAAGACAAAGGACCGCAAATCAGCAAACCTAGGAAAGGGCGGAGAGCAGCTCTGAGGTCTGGGAAGTGACCGAACAGCAGATGGATAAAGGTTTCTTCACTTCCTGATGAAGAAGAAAGAAGGAGAGAGAACAACGTGTGGAACAACCTACTGTGGCCGCTGGAGCCTGGATGAAATAGGAACCACCACCTGGCTCAGCCAGGATACAAAGAAGAGAGAAATCTGGGACAAATTTCTAAGTTTCTTTATTACAAAAGAGAGGGAGGTAGTTCTTATTTATAATAAAAGGCTACCTCAAGAGACTCCTAGAAGGAAAATAACAAGGAAAAAATTTTAAGAAAATTACCAAAAACATTTAAAATATATATAAAATTTAAAACGAGCGGTTGGCTGGACCAAACTGATCAAGCTCCCGCATCAAGGGAGTTTGTATTTACGTGCCAGATTAATAATAAATACATCCAAATTTCAGAAATCTTAAACAAAACTCTATCTTAAGGGATTAATTGAGGTGTACTGCAAATCTGCAGCATTACATGTTCATTGGGAACCTCCGGAATGCTAGCTTAGTTCCAATTGCTCTTACCAAGTACACACGGATGCAGGAGCACGATATGCATAGGCCATTAAACCATGGAACTTGGAAGGCTCCTCTTTCCAGCCAACCATTAGAAAAATTGAATGGGATGAGAAAAAGAAACAAATCTTGAAATTTCACAAGGAATAAGGAGATATGAAATAGAAATAGGTAGGGATAAATGGAGGCCGAAAATGAAAGGGAGGAATAGGAAACAGGAATGTAGGATTGAGAGACAGATTGAATCACGGGGTAGGAAGCATTGTTGTTAAAAACAAAAAGCAGCACCTTTTTAATTGTGATGCTGATCAAAGTGGTAAGTTTATTCATCACACCTCAAAAAAGTGGGTTTACACTGCAAAGTAAAATCAAAGTGGTAAAGTGCGCACATCATTGTTGCTTTGCAAAATGCGATGTATGCTCTTCAGTCATTCTTGGTCTAAGTAAGGATTGGTTCAGTGATGAGTTAATATCGTGTGTTGCTCGTCACATCTCATGCGTGCTCTATTGTTTACTTGTTGGTAATGATTTCTCTTTTTAATATTTGGCACAAAATATCATATATCATTTATAAGTTTGGTTTATATGATACTTGTTAAATAGAATAATACTATTTATACTTCATATGATTTATGTACTTCAATTGATTGAAGAGTGTGCTCTATCATCAAAGAAAGAATATTCGAAGTCTGATGCTATACAAATCTTCGAAGTTGAAGTCAAGATGGGAAGCACAAAACAAGGAAGCAAGATCGTGACTAAATATGCCTCTGCTTCAAAGCTTGTGGCAAAAACTTGATCACTAAAGATGCATATAGACCAAGTGTCCAGAAGATGTTACTATCCTAAAAAAGCTTTATTGAGAAAGATAGAATGTATGACTTTCTTGTAGGATTAAATACAGAGTTTGACCAGGTTAGAGTTCAGATCCTTAGCAAAGAGGAGATACTCTCACTAAATGAGATCACTTCTCTCATTCGTGCTAAGGAAAACCGACGAGGGATAATGCTAGAATCAAAGGTTGTTGAAGGTTCAGCAATGGTGATAGTCAAAGAGGCGTCATGGAAATAAAGAGGTAAAGATTCCTCAAAACCTAAAGACAAAGACGCCTTTTGGTGCATTTATTCCAAGAAATCAAGATATGATGGAAGTTACATAGAAAGCCCATAAGGAGTGGAATCAAAGAAGTGGACAGAGTGGAACATCACAAGCTAATATTATCTAGAAACGCAGTTCGGCTTCAAAGAGATCAACAAAGAAGATATTGATAAGCTAAAACAATTCTTGATGTCCCTTGAAAAATCACCTACATCTTCTTCTCTTGTACTTTCAGGTAAGTTTCATATGTCCATTTGGATTAAGTGTCTGTAGAAATTATTTGAAAGGTGTATAAATCATTGACTCGGGAGCCACAGTTCACATTACATACTCCACTACCCACTTCATCAACTACATTCATTGCCCAAGTGATAAGAAAATCATCATTACTGATGCTTCTCTTACCATAGTAGCAGGCCAAGGAGACATACCCTTATCTCCTTTCACCACCAGCCTTCATTGTCGGCATGGACGCCGCCATAGGCTCCCACCACCAACCTTCATTGCCATAATTTTGAGGAATACTGGTTCTTTTGCTTCCTTCATGCATCCAAGACCGAGGAGAGATCGAGCGAGAAGGCTCCTCTTGCGTGCATTGGGGGAAAACCCAAGCGTAGTAAAGTGAACGCCTCCTGCGTACATCTGGAAATAGCCGAGATTTCCATCTCGTTCGGGTCTAGGGTTGGGTCAACCAGGAGTTCAATACCTGCACTCCTTCCTTGAATCAGACCAGAGGGATCATAGGCCTTACATGCGCCTGTACAGGGCCAATTGAACAATAGCCTATTCGGGTGGAGTCGGACAACTAATTTGCATTGGGTCGAAGGCTGGCTAAATCGGACGGGAGGAGATATGCGGGCCGACTGTTGAACCGCTTAAGATATGTTTTTTTATTGCGGTCCCTAGTTTTTTTTCCCCTTTCTACTGCATTGCCTTCATTTTCGACCTTCCCTTATTGGAGTTATCCTATCTATAATCAATACAACCTTACTTGGACTGATAACCAAGCTGGGAATGACATATATGTATTCCCCAACTTGAGGAGAAGTGTCAAATACCGTCAAAGCCATCCAGTCGTCCCTTGGCTCTTGATCATATGGCCATCATGAGGATCCGTGGGAGGCTCACCTAGATCACATCAATCTCCTTCCATATTTCAGTTGTTGATTTAGGAAGGATTATATTAGGGCAATAATGCATAATTCTGCAATTATTTGTTTCGTTATTAAGATATCTTGTATAGATATATAAACAGGGATAGTTTTGTGCAATAAAATTAAAGCTTTTTTTCCCTCTCCAATTCTCTGAATTTAACAAAAGTAAATACCCTCGACCATTGCAGATAATTGTTACCAATAAATTTGATGGTAGTATTGTAGTGGATTAGGGTTTTAAATTAATAAGAGATGGAGATACCAAATATTGTGAGAAGAGGGGCACAAAGAATAGAATACTTGATAGACCATTGAGTGGGTAATGCAAGAAAGATTAAGCTCTCAACAGTGGGTCAATGGCATGAGAATGAAGCAAGCACATGTAATGGTGGGCAACGAATAAGTACGAGTCCGTGGGGTGTGTCACAGGAGTGAGGTGTAGGTAAGCAGAAGTTGACTACAAAAGTCTCAAGTAGACACGTGGGTGCAGGACATGATATGTTGGTGATCCTGTTGGTGCTAAGAGTGAAATACGACACTAGGATGAAAGCAAGCGGTGACGCAATCATGGGTCTAGCAACAGCGCTGCAAGTGCTAGAACCATGAACAAGTGCTAAAATGGAAGCAGGCCATGGGGTGAAGGCTAGGCATAAGCAGGCTTGCGAGTGTGTGATCATAGCAGTAGGCATGAGTGAGAATATTTGAAGGCTTGCGGTGCTGGAGCATTGCAATTTTGGATGAGGTATCATGATATGGGATGTGGTTTGTGGTTTGTAAGTTTGAATGCTCATTATGCAAATAAGAAAAGAGGAAAGGGTAGTGGCTAGTGATAGGATTAACCATACTTTGATATCATGCCAGAGAGCAAATAAGAAAAGAGGAAAGGGTAGTGGCTAGTGATAGGATTAACCATACTTTGATATCATGCCAGAGAGAAAATAACTTGTTGTGTATTATTAAATAGAGGAGCCTCTATTTATACCAAAAGGATTCAATGCAATACACCAAGGTACTACGTAATAAACACATTCCACTGATCATCTTCAAAAAATTTTCCTAAAAATGATATTTAATATGCCAAAAAGCATGATTTCAAAAAAAAAAATGTTGGATCTTTTTTAGTTTATGAGTCCACCTAAATTTGTCCCAAAATTACATAAGACCTCAAATTGTAGACCAGGACATGACAAAAAATTTGACAAAGCACAATTTTTTTGGGTCGGTTTCAATCTTGCATGGGATCAAGCATCGAGACCACTAACCCTAATGCTATTGAATTTAACCTTCTGACTTTACTGTGCAAAAGAAGCATGGAGCAGATAACACAAAACCAACACAAGTAATACATGTAGAATGAGTGAAATAGGTGCTTGAGGTGAAATTAGAAGTTTAAGATAATTTTAAGAATAATACTACTCTTTTGGGGTTAGCCTTCCTTTTAACTATTAAGTTCAATAACAAAAAATGGATTCTCTTACCTTAAAATTCATTGAAAAAGAGATATATTCGGGGCCCAGTTTCATAAAATGGAATCATTCTTTTTTTTTATGTAGGCTTCTAGCTTCTTCTTAGTGGATGGCAGCTAGTAACGTCCCCCAATAATTTCAGCGATATGCCATTGGTTTGTACCCCGAATATGAAACCACGTTATGAAACCACGTGATCAATAGAAGGATTGCTTCTCACAGTCACAAGTCCTAATAAATAATGTCATAATTACATATTTGAAAATGAATTACAACTAATTTCATAAGAAAAAACTTGAGCATTTCAATTTGTACTTTAGTAGGTACCAACAAAACGGAAACTACTTCAATACTATTCTCATGAATGAGAAGAAGTTCGCTTTAACGAGTCAACTACTCTTTTGCACAAGTAAATGAATAAGAATCATTCGCAATTTTTTTCTAGAAATTTTTTTATTTTTTTAATTTGAAACAGTAACATGTCTTGTACTTCGGGCAAGGCCTAATTTAAACTCAAGGCATAAAACTCAATGTAATTCAAATTTGAATTGAAGGCATTTAGCTATGAATGTATGCAGTCATAAGTGATAAAAAATAAATAACGCAATTCTACGGATGCTGCTCATCTAGCATAGAATATGTAACATAATTTTCTTTGCTTTGAAACCGTTAGAACAGCTAAATATGACTTGAACTTCTCAGAAATGCTCTCAAATATACAGAATGATAAAAGAGGAATACTTCAAATCTACATGGAGCACCTGCAATCGGCCTTGGAATAACTGGAGGTCTAAGTCCCGGAACAAGTGGTGGGGACATTAGCGCTTGAGGAGCTCCCATTGGCAAAACTGGGGGTGGAAGAAGAGGAAGACGAGGTCTTTGAGGGTTAGCTTGGAGCGACATAAGGTGTTGATTAAAGCTTGCACCAACTTGTTGTTGGAAAGCTGCAGCCTGGCCAAGATGCTCCTTAATTCTTTGATCTATTAAGCTTTGAGTCTGTTGCTCCTCAAATTGTTGGTAGTAAGAACGCACATTTGCCTGCAAATGCATTTGTGGTCATAAGAATCATTTCCTGGAATCGGGTGAGGGAGGGTAAGAAAGGGAATTTTCATCTATCATGAGAAAACCTTGTGCTTGTAGCCAGCATTGTGTTGCTTTCTAACAGAAGGCTGCAGAAGTAAAACTGTCAGTGGTAACAGGAATCACTATAATGTAAAATAAATGGAGTACTCTATAACAAATTCTAGCAGGATAAAAGACAATTAGATTACTTTCGTTAAAATGACAGAAGATGTCCAAGATAAGTTGAAAGTATTTGCTTTG
This sequence comes from Dendrobium catenatum, assembly GCF_001605985.2. NCBI lineage: Eukaryota > Viridiplantae > Streptophyta > Magnoliopsida > Asparagales > Orchidaceae > Dendrobium > Dendrobium catenatum. The sequence continues at coordinate 257,816 of NW_021318800.1, read as the reverse complement.
GTTGAAGTACATGAAATAAAAATAAAATAGAGAAAGATTAAGGGTAGGGACAAGAAGAAACATATCTTTGACAGCACGATGTCTCCCCACAGAAGAAGCTAATACAAAAATACAATGATGACAGCTCAAGCTAGCTAAAAACCATAAGATTCTCAATAATCAATCAGCATATCTTAAAATTGACAAATTAATACCAACTCTAAGTTTTAACAAATATTATCACCCTTTTTTATAAGAAATATATATATATTTGCCAACAACTGATTTGTTTATGTGGAAAAAATATATAGAAATTGCATCCATTTGACAGTTATAGTTGAAAGTGGGGTCAAAAAATTAGGAAGGAAAATTGATAGACCTAAAATAACATGCATAAAAGTTGTTTGAAATGATTTGTGATGAATGAGTTAAACACCACAGGAAGAGCTCGGAACGGAGGTAAATGAGGATTCATAAAGTCAACTCTAAATAATTAGATAATAACTAATGATGATGATGAAATGATGTTGCATTTCCTAATACACATAAAACTTGGAGACCATGAGTGCCATGCTTTAGCCTTATCATCAGCAGCTGAGGATATCATTAAATGGTATCAAATGAACATTTTTTGGCCAATCATGAACTTGCCCAATGCATCATGAAAAAGCAATAAGCTTAGCCGGTGAACTTAAAGGTTTAATGTAAAAAATAAACACATCTTGTTGATCATAATACTTATGTGTGTATCATCCAAAAGGAAGACATCTCCTCAACTATATAATTGATCACAACTTTTCAGTAAGTCATTGAATCAGGTATTTGTGCACATGACCTTGAGTAGACTAACTATTCTACCATTTTCCTAGCCCAAATTGCCTATTTTGACCACTTTGATCAATGCATCATTATTTTAACTTGCCAAGACACTTTCAAATTGCCACCTCATCATCCCAATCACCAATCCCCACCCCCTTCCGCCCTCTCTTGTGTTGATTACTAGCATTGAAATCAACTTGTGTTAGCTAGCTTTGCATGTAAACTAGCCTAGACTACTTGGCAACCTTTAAGTGATGAAGCCCTCCCCCCACCATCACTTCCCATTTTCCAAGCCAAAGGCATGCATCTTCTCCTCATACTTTTATTAATGTGGTCTATATGTTCAACCTTGTGGATGAAAAGAATGATAATTGTTGAATAAGATTTCACTTGCTACCCTTAACATTTAAAATATTTGTATGTTTTCCACATCCAAGCGAAGGATTATTTAAGAGTATAGTGGGTGCAACAAATAAAGAACTTTCAATAAGAAGGATTCAATACCTGGTAAAGGATTGCTCGTAGAAAACAATCTTCGATTATTATATATTAGATAATTAAAATCCTGGTGATCTTCTCATATTAGTATTTCATTACGGTAGCCTCTTATTTTATAAGCTTGCCTCATTTTAGAGTTTATTTTCTCATACAAAACATTTAAATATTTCTCTTTAATTTAACCATAAGTCTTGTTAATCCAAAAGTGTCTAGTTGTGTTGTTAACTAGTCTATGGATCAACTGGTAAATAAAAATTTTGCACACATTTGCATTGCATCCTTATTATTCTACATCATGCGTACTCAAACCCCAATAAAGGCCCTAAGATCATAATAGACTGATATGTAGAAATCAATATTGATTATAATCATTCTAAGAGACTTTAAACAAAAAAAAAATCCATGGCTCAAAAGGATTTCTAAGTTTTCTCCTCCCCATATCAAATGCCCCCTCCTCTTCTCTTCACCAACGTGATTCCCCATCTCTTAGCATCTTGTGCGCATGACTTTCCAACCTCCAGCTTCCCATCGGAGGGACTGCATCTCCCTTTTCTCTCCCTTACATCCACTTCATTTCCCTATTCCTCCTCACTGTAACCTTCACAAGGCACTTTTTGCGAAAATTGGACCTTGCCAACTCCCCCCACCCCACCCCAAAAAAAAAAACATTTGGAGAAGAGATTAGTAGACCATAATAGCTCCCCCCTCCTCATCCCCCTCAATCCCCAACCAAATCACAAACCTGAATCTTATGATCGTTACGTCTACTCAAATTTTATTCAATTCAAAAGAGCTTTTGTGTGCCCAAAATGACGAGAAAAAACTTTTCCTTATCCTATGTGGATGGGGGTGATGTTTGCTGAGAGTGACCTTACCAAAGGAAAGAACAAATGGGAGCTTGCACTAGTAGGACATGCCAGTGGAAAGCATCCATACTACGGATCTCTCATGGTTATTGTAATCAAACAATGAAAGCACCATGAGAGACCTCAATCTTCTTACACTCGCAAGTGATTTTTTTCTAATAAGTTTTGTTGTCAAGAGGTTAAGATTGGTATGGAATAGAGGTCCCTGTTTTCTTAATGGGAGACTTTTTTGTGTTCAAGCAATGGAAATGGAATGTTAAGCCCTCGATGGAAAGAAATTCAATCAGGAAATCCAACATGATTGAAAAACAAGAGTTTGGAAAGGGTGCGCTTCTTATTCTGGCATCATGAAGACATCATGATGACTCAACTTGTCATATTATTATGACACAAACACGACCAATCCCCTAAAGAGGTAGAAGTAAAAGTGGAGCTCCTTCGAAGAAACTTGCAAAAGCTCCCTCCAAAAATGGAGGGATACATATTGGTGCCCTTCCTGCTTCTAACAAAAAAAAATCACCCTTCTGTTGCCAATCCCCCACAATGATAATTTACATCATTCTCATGCAGACCAATCTCACTTAGCAACCCACCCACATTATCTTTGGAAGACTTAAATCAACAACCACTCCAACCAGTGCATGGTCCACCAGACTCACTCAACCATTTCCCGTCTCCAACTTCCTCACCACCTAAAGGCCTTTCTCTGGAATATTTTGGCACTCTTACCATTGCCCCTGGAGTGAATCATTGAATGGCATTTCAGCATAAAGCAAAAAAGAAACTTCAAGAACACCCACAGAAAAATTATAAATCCTTCACCCCATTATGTGATTCCTAGTTCATTGTATCATAGAACGTAAGGGCTGAATTCGAGACTGCCAGAAATGGTCCAAGAATCTCAAATTGGTCTTCTCAGTCTTTTGGAAACCATGATAAATCAAGATTCATAGTCAGATCGAATCGGAATCATTTTTGTTTTCTTTGTATCAAAATGTGTTGTTTCTATTTCAGGCTTTTCTTCCCCCGATCTCAAGACAGCTGCTTTTGAATAAGTGTCGTCATGTGGATTCTGGACAATTTTTCCCTCACAGTGCAGGTCATTTTTGTAGGCTCTGGGTGATGAGAATATGTGCTCAACCCTGCAGCCTTCAAGCCATCATCGTTCAGATATTTCATGATCTCATATACTACTCTTGATATGGCTGCGCTGAACGGATCACGAGTGCCTTCGTATGCCTCTGTATACTCTCAATTTTTTAAAAATCTGAGCCTGCTCACGCATAATTATTGCCCTCTTCTATTACTTTTGCAGTCAGTGCTGGGTTTGTAGATTATATGGTTTTTGTTTTGTGCTATGACCCCATTTGTTGGGTTTTGTATATCCACTTTTGATCCCTTACTCGTAATTTTTTTATTTAAAAGAATTGGGTCGTCATTCCCTAAAATAAAAAAAATAAAAAATAAAACAATTTAGGTGCATAAATCCATCGTCTTCGCTGCTTCTGAAGGCACACTCGTATCGCCGCAAGCCGAGAAGGCAAAATCCCTAAGCTCGCTAACGCCCACGAATCGACAAATAACGTCTAAAAGAAGGGAAAAATTACACGAAAGAGCGCATAAAAAGAGGAAAATGGGTTAAAACTCACAGAATCGTGCGTCAGGTAAGTGTCGCAGTAGTCACAGTAGTATCTGCAGAATGAAAATACTGAGAAATTGTAAACAAAATTATAATCCTGAAACGAGAATCCATTCGAAAGATGTTACTTACCGAGGCATTGAAAAGGTCTATAAAGAACGCACTGCTCTGCCACAGATGAGTTCCGCGTGAACAAGTGAGATGCCGAGGGAGGAAGGGAGGAGAAGCTATGCCACTCCGGACTCCGGCTGTTGCCTTCGACGTTCTTCCTCGGAGAAAATAGGGTTAAGATTTGTATGACAGTATGTGGGTTTCCACCGTGGGGCTCAAAATGGGCCAGGCCTGTTAAAAAATAAGCTGGGTGGATGGTGAACTAATAAAATGATATTATCTGGAACAGCTTTCTAATTGATTTGTTTTACAAATAATAATAATAATTTTATTTGGCTATTATTTTTTTCAGTACTTTCTCGTTACTTTTTAAAAATTTAACAATGGAAGTGTATTTTTGACAACTAGAGTAGTCGAGTTAACTTCCACATAACAATTTCACAATCAACTTTACCAAAAGCTATAGTCGTCCCAAACTGACCCTTAGTCAAAAGAAAATAATAATTTAAATGAAAATTCTTTTAGAGAGTGACATTTTTCCTCAATAAATCCAAATTGTTACATATATTTTTCCGTTATAGATATAGTTAATTTTGTTTTTCAACTGTTAATCACAAAGTTTTAAAAACCGAATTGAATCGACCGGTTCAACAAGTTGAACTAAAACCCGGTTGGTCGGCCGGTTCATCTCTCTTATAAAATCAATTTTGCATAGAACTGGGGATAAAACTGCCCACACGATCAGTCAAACTAGAAACCACGGAACTAGCGCCGGTTCTTAAGAACTGCGTGGTTCAAAAATGGTGGGTTTTGAGCTGTTGATTTTAAATGCACCATGAACGAGTGATGTGAGGAATAACCTAATAAAATATCATTCGTTCCCCCTCATGTAATTCATTTCGGCTCTGGCTCTGGATTCCTATGTGCTGAAATTGCATTTGTGTTTTGCTAAAATCAGTTTCCATCTTTGCTGAAATTGATATTCATATTTACTAAATTTGGGTTTTCTATGTGGTGAAATTGCATTTGTATTTTATTAAAATCAATAAAATGTGCTAAAATTAATTCTAATATTTGCTAAAATGAATGTTTGATTGTCATATTATTATGTTAATTTTATTAATTTTAAATATTATTATTATTTATTATATCATCCGGTTCGACCGGTTGAAACATGAACCTCTTCGTCTTCCGATTCATTTTCTAGTCCGATTTTCACAACCTTGATTAATCAAGCCTTTGTTTTATAGTCCTTTTTTGTGGCATTCTACTCATGTAATAGAAGGAAATATTATTTTCTTTTGAAATATTCACACTATTGATTTATAAATTAAATTACACTTTCATATTTTTAGCCTATATGTTGCTAAGTATCATGTTTTCTGAAATCAGATTTCTTAATTGTTGAAATTGATATTAAAATTTACTAAATTTTGGATTCCTATGTGCTGAAATTGCATTTGTGTTTTGCTAAAATCAGTTTCCATCTTTGTCGAAATTGATATTCATATTTACTAAATTTGGGTTTTCTATGTGGTGAATTATTGCATTTGTATTTTGTTAAGATCAATAAAATGTGCTAAAATTAATTCTAATATTTGCGAAAATGAATGTTGGATTGTCACATTATTATGTTAATTTTATTAATTTTAAATATTATTATTTTTTTATTATGTCATCCGGTTCGACCGGTTGAATCGTGAACCTCTTCGTCTTCCTATTCATTTTCTGGTCCGATTTTCACAACCTTGATTAATCAAGCCTTTGTTTTATAGTCCTTTTTTTGTGGCATTCTACTCATGGCATTCACTTTATTTGATTCTAACATTTATTCACATAATTCACATAAGACAAACAAATATATTTGTTGCACTATTAGTCTATAGTTTGCTAGTCTCATATTTTATTTATTAAATATTTGATGAAGTTGAACAATATTGTTGAATATTTAAGAAATATTATAGACTGGGAAAAAATATTATTGTTTGAATTACTCATGATGTTATTTTTATGATAGTATATAAGTTATAATATTAATTTGTTTACATGTATTGAGTTATAAATATTATTTTTTTGTTTACATATATTGAGTACAATTTTAGTTTTAATGTTTTATTTGTAAATAGGCCAACAATCAAATGTTTGATAGAGAGAAAATAAGATTATGAAAAATAACTTGTTTTCCTTTTGCTATAAGATTTGCAATTTTTTTATTTGTCACAAACAACTGTGTATCCTATAATGTTATCCTAAGTAAATTTAATATGGAAAATATCAATCAAATTAAATGGAATGCAAAATAATTATTCATAAAGTTGATAAATAATCATGATAAGATTGATATTGTTGAAGAAAAAATGGAATTGATACATCATCAAATTGTAAATTAATAAGCACAAATCTCGATATATAATTGAATTAAAAATTTCATATTAAAATGTATAATCATCTAAATTCTGATTGTAGTACGCCAAGAAGGATTTCCCTACTTTACATGAGGTTGTCTATCTAAGTGACTGAAAATGGGTATTGTTGTGTCAAGCTCTCTATCTAAGTGTAGATATTTTTTTATTAGGAGCGCTATAGCGTTGGGTCTATAAATATCAAGTTCCACTTTAAAAATTATACTTCTCCCCATTTCATCTCCTAAGGTAGCCAGTTATAGATATAATGAGAAGGAATTCTAGAGAGATAAAGTTTATTTTGGAGGTCTCAAAGCCTATTTTGCTTGACTGGCCTGTTGGAAAAGTTGTCTAAATCGAGATAAGTTACTGTTATCCTGCTTTAGATTTCAATTTCGACATATATGTGGGTATTTTTTGGGCTTTATCAAATTTGGTTTTACACATACAAATTTATGGGGAGTTCTGAAGTTTTTGCCATGTAAATTTTTAGCATATGGTAAAATAAACATTTTAATCACATAAATAAGAAATATATAAATTTTCATCGAACATTTGAATTTGCATATCATTTAAAGCATCTCCATAAGTAAATTGATAACTATAAAAATTGTTATAGTACAATAAATACATCAAAATGATACTATGAATGCTCCCCATGAATGATTTTTTAGATTGTTATTGTTAAATGTGTATACAAGTTTTACCTCGTGCACACTACTAACTTTGCCGTACATTAGAAATTTCATATATTCATGTATTATGATAAATGTTGATTCTACATGTTAATATATTGATGCTTTTCATGTTTATGTGATGAAAAATATGGGGAAGGAGGGAGAAATAAGCCGTTACAAGTGGCGGCTATTTAATATTCTGTGCAATATAAGTGAAGCTATAAGGGTATGTGCATGTATGTAATTCATCCATTTGTATGTATGACGTGCATGAACAAATTTGAGATGAATAAGTAGAGGTATAATTGGAAGTAAGGCTATAAGGAGAATCATGCTAATCTAATCAAGTAGCAGCATAAGTGAAAGTAGAGGTATCATGAGGCTTCGAGAAATATTTATGTAAATGTGAAACATGCTATGATTTATTGATTACATATTATGCTTCATCATATGTTATGTTCTAATATAATCTTCAAGTTCAAATGATGTTTATGTTTCTAATATAATCTTCAAGTTCAAATGATGTTTATGTTGTAGCAATGTTAAAGTCCAAGTAATGTTTATTTTCTTATTTTGGACAACTTCCTACTATTGACACATGACTACTATTAATATTAGTCATATTATTTCAATCATATTAATGATAGAACATTACATAAATGTCATATCACTCTAATTAGAACTGTATAACTTCATGTTTATATTATTTATTTTTTACACAATTTACTTTATATATGAATATTAAATTCTTTAGTTGGTCTTATGTAGCCTACTAAGCATGAGTTACTCATTATTATTAGTTACATGTCCTTTCTGAAAATGATAAGGATCAAGTTGAGCAAAAAAGGGTTAATAAAATCAAAACCCATGCTATAATTATGTTTAAGTTTAAAAATGTTTTATTTTGATAGTCCAGTTATTCATGTATGTGGGTTGTTATGAAAAAAAAAATTATATTGAATTGTTGTCTATAACTCTTTTGATGATATGAAATGATGATACGAATGTTTATGTTTATTATAATTTAATGATTTTAGTTAGCTCTTGGTGTTAATTATTAAAGCCATAAAGCAGAAATAAGAATAATTCTTCCAATTAGATTTTTTTGTCATAATAATATTGCCTAGTCGTCGCTCTCAGACTACCGCCAAACCATAATCTAATCATTGTCAATGAATAACCATCACCATCATCATTGAATCATCACTATAATACCACCAATTACCACTGAGCATCTATGATTCTCTAGCCATTGTCATCCAACTATGATCTTCTAACCATTGTTGCCTGAATATAAGCCTCTAACTACCATGACCCAACTACAGTCCTCATACTACTATCACTCGACTATGGCCCTCCAAACACCAATGTCCAACTATGACCCTCCGATCATCAATGATTGATTATGATCACTTGGCCAATATCATCATGTAATAGCATGTATTTTGACCAAAATAAATATTTTTTAAGATTCATTTTAAGTCCAAATCACAAACCATTTTTGTCATAAGATTTATATTATTATGTTTTGATTATTATAATTTTTTGTCATTTTTTTGCATTGATGCAAATCCTTATTAGTAAAATTTAATTGGATGGCTGAAGTGGATGAATGTATCAAGCTTGTTGTGTGAAAGAAAAGTCCCCCTCAAACTTAAGGGAAAATTTTATAAGATGGTGGTTAAACCTGTAATGCTTTATGGAGTAGAATGTTGGCAATTAAAGGAGAAGCATAATATTATTAATTAAGTGTTGCAGAGATGAGGAAGTTTAGGTGGATGGGTGGCTTTACTCTTAGAGATGAGATATAAAATGAGCATATACGTGAAAAGTTTTTATTTGCTCCAGTTGAAAATAAGATTAGATAGAGCAACCTTAAATGGTTTGGTCACATAAAATGATGGCCTTCTAATGACCCGATTAGAAAAGTAGATGTATTAGATTTGACTTATGTTAAGAAATGTAAAGCTAGACCTAAAAAGACTTGGTTAGAAAATACTAGAAATGACCTTTCATTTTTAGATTTAAATAAGAATCTAACTCTTAACAAGACACAATGGAGAAAAAAGATTCATGTTGCCGACCCCACATAGTTGGATAAAGGCTTGATGTTGTTGTTGATGTTTGTGGTGGATGTGCTAATACAAATCCTTAAAAAATTAACACATGTTAGTCTAGTCGAGATTTTGGGGACATTAGGTATATATTTTGCAAACCAATTTCACCAAAATTTTTTAAATAAAATAAGTTATTTTATGAATATTTTTATATTATTTTATGCCCCAAAAATATGTATATGAATTTTATACTAAAAATTTTGATTAAAATATAATATTATATTAATATTTTTACAAATAGCTCATTTTACTTAATGTTTTATTAAATAAGCACTTTGATTTCATTAATTTGTCTATGAGAGAAAACAAATACAAAAATAAAAGAGAAAGTGAGGAGAGAAAAGGAAATTGAGGATTTAGAGGCCGTAGAGCTATTTTCGTCACTCGGCACTGTTGGAAAATTTATTCGTCTCACTATAAAGAATCATTATCCTATTTCTAACTTCAATAATTTTTTTTTTCAAATTTGTATTTTGTTGCTAAAAATGAGGATGATTTTATATTAATAAAACTTTCACCGCAACTTTCGGTAGATATTGTCAATATTAGCATTTTGACATGAACTTATTGAATTTTCATAGATTAAATTATAAGTTATGATTTTTTTTTTTTTTTTGAAGTAAATGTATAGTGGGTAAATTTTGTAGATTTCTATGTATTTTTTAATATTGCATTTTATTTATGATATTGACTTACATGCATAGAAAATATTTCATTTGCATGTAAGCAATGAAGGCTAGTTGTTAACACTATAATGAATACAGTTTGATTTTTAAAATATAATAGCCTACATAGGAGGTTGGATCGACAAACTTTTCTTTAAATAAAATGTTAGTGGTGTAATTCTAATTATAACTACTAGCTGATTGACCAAATTATATCGACTATTAGAGAGTCATGACTCTTAAATGATTATTAAAAGCTATATGTGAAAATAAATAATTAATATAAGATAAGATTAATAGCTATGACAAATAATATATGTTAGAAAGAATATATCAAATTAAAGCTACATGTCATACCTTAATTTTCATAAGTGTACTCATGATGATATTTATTTGATAGTACATTAAATTGATTGATAGATATAACTGAACTCATACTGGCATTAATATTAATACAGCATATCATAACATTCTAGCATGGCTAATTGAGTGATATGCATCTTTATTGATTTTTCTTATAATTTAATAAACCTCTCAAGTACCATCGTCCAACTATAATCCTCTGCCCACCATCACTAAACTATATTCCTTAGGCCAACGTCACCCAATTACATTTTCTCGACCTGTAACATTGAATATTGATCCTCCGACCACTATTGCCTAATTATAGTTCTTCAACTAGTATCTCTCAACTTCTATCCTCCAGTCGTCATCTAAATACGATTCTTTGATTACTATCCTCGAACAATGATTCTCCGATCATCATCACCGACTATGATCTCATAACAATCCATGCTCGATTACGAGCTTAACAGAATATTATAATTTAAATTTATTTTAATATAAATTATATTTATGTTATTCTAATGTAAACTTTTTCTATTTTTATCAAAAGGCAATAATTGTGATTCAATACATTACTTTTTTTAGCTGATAAATCGTGAAAGTGCATGTCAGCTAACAGTTCATTGAACCTGGACACCTCCGAAGGTTCATTGAACACGGACCGGATTTTACCCTGACCTCTCGGGCTACAAACTTCTAACGAAATGGGCTGGGCCTCCAGTCCGATCCAAGCTCATTTCTATTAAAACGAGCACGTGAGCCTTAAGGATTAAGATTCTGCCGACGTGGACGGAGGGGCTGATGACATAAATGTGACAAAATTAACGACTATATCTAACATGCAACACAAATCCTATAGATATTTATATTAATTGTGGAAATAATAAGATATCTATATAAAATTTTAATTGTCACGTGCTAGAAAAATTGCTTTAAGAGATTTGAGTTTAGTGTCTTTGTATTGTATAGAAATAAAGTATAAATAAAAAGTTGTATTATATTAGAAAATATTCTAACGCAGAAAATGGAAGAAAAAGCCATAGGGTTTGACCCAGTTGCAATAAAAAGTTGTATTATATTAGATTTATCTCGTTAAGCTGCTAGGTTTGATTATAAGCATGTCATAATCGAGGAGGCAAGGAAGCAAGAGTGATCTCCGATCTCTCTCTCTTTTCCTTAGGATTTGAGGGGTCCATTTTCATGAAGAGAGGGGGCTCTATTTATAGATTTTGCGAATGACATGGCCCGTAAATAGGTGGAGGATCAAGGGCTCATGAATATGAATAACCATGGTGGACCATACTCAATTTAATTCACTTAATATTCAAGTTCCATAAAAAAACATTCAAATTTCTTAAATTTTAAACTCAAACAAATATTGATCAAATCAAAATCAAGTTGTTCATCAAATATTGACTCACTTACGGATCTAGTCATTAAACATAATAAAACTCTCTAATAGATGTATCTAAATAAACAATGTAAACGGATAATCCTGAGGAAACCTCCTACACCATCATATACAATTAGAAATAAAGGAACTGTTTGTGACAGCTGTAACTTTTTATAAAGTTGATTGTGAAATTATTATTAAAAAATTAACTTCACTATTATAATAAAAGAGAGCAACTTTCCATCACAAAGATTTTTAAATAATAAAGAAATAGTAACCAAATAAAATTGTGATTACTATCTAAAAAATAAAACATACGAAAAGCTGACACAAATAGAATCAATTCATGCATTCGTTTGATTTGAATTGCTTTTTTACTGCTTCTTAAAGCAGTTTTCTAGTATAAAAAATTTTAATTTTTGTACAAGAAAACTACTTTAAGAAGTAATAAGAAAGCTGTCCCAAATGAAATCTAAGACTTCATTTGGGACGACTTCTTATTGCTTCTTAAAATGACTTTCTATTACAAAAATTTTAATTCTTATACTAAAAAATTTTCTTGAGAAGAAATATAAAAGCTGTCTCAAACGAAGCCTAATTCTCACGAGCTTCCAAAGTCACTTATGCTACAAAAAATCAAATAAATTAATCATATCATGCTCTGCCTTACAATAAACGCATAGAATTCACTATATGTCTCTTTCGACTCATAGAGAAAAAAAAAAACCTAAGAGGGTGAATAAGAAGCCCGTACGTTAATTATTACGAAGAAATTAGTCAATTACTATTTATTTCATACCACATTATCTGAATAAGTGTAATTACGAACAACTGTATATAATTTATTATGTCATACAAAGTTCGTACAGCATTACTTATACGTATTTTGTCGTATAAGATTGTTTTGTTTTCCGCCAGCGTACGTTAGCCGGCTCGTGCAATAACTTGCAGGACAGGTTTAAGGGAAGGTTTGCAAAAAATATACGAGAGTAATAGTATTTTAATTAAACTTTAATTATGAATTTAAATTAATATATATTTATTATATTTAATTTAAATAATTATTATTTTATTTATCATAATTAAAGTTTAATCAACACGCTGTGAGATACAATTTTTTTACAAAAAAGAATTTACTCATTACACACAATATCATAATCAATCAATTAGGTACAAATCATCCCTCCACGACAACTTTCTATTCTAACATGCGCTGATTGCCTGTGCTTACCGCCACGTAGCGCCGCATCAGCATTATTATTACCAAAATAGCCTTCCCACGTCATCAACCACCACCGCCGTCATGTTCACTACGGCGAGACGATTCCCTGTGCTCGCCGGCTCGTAGAGCGACACGTCAGCACAATTACCAAAATGACCTTGACGTCTCTTCTACCGCTACCGTCGGCTTCGGCACGGCAGCGATCCTCGGCGCACCGAATCCCACCGCCCGGCATTTTACCTCACCGCCTCCTTCGGCTGCGGTGTTCGCCGGGATCTCGTTCAACGTCCGGCGGTAAGGTCCCAGCCATTTGGCCAACATGTACTTCCTCTTCCTCCACGGTGGCACACACAGCCCTCGGCTCTTCAGCGACCGGCGGGCAACCTCTACCACGATTCGCACCGCTGCTCGAACCTCCTCCGCCCGAGCGACCACCGTGGCCGGCAGCCCCCCAACCACCCTCTCATACTCCTCCGTCGCCCGTGCAACCGCAAACTCCGCTGCGAATCCCAAATCAATGATGTACCTCCGATCCCCTTCCTCATCCGCATCCGCATCGATGACATCGATATACTCATAGCTTCCCGCCGTTAATCCTCCGGCGCTCTCCCACCGCGCCTTGCAGATCCCGGCATTGTAACCCCTCTCCCTTAGCCGCCCCATCACACCACGCCGGAATCCCGGTCCAGTTAGCCGAATCGCCTCTTCCACATCCGATTTAAGCCGAGAGCGGAAAGAATCGGACTCCAGCGACGGGTCTAGAAGCTCCCGGAGCTTCTTTGCTTGCTCGGCTGCTTTCTCCAAGGCGGCGCCTTTATCGGAATCTGAATCCTCACCGGAGCCGGATTCATCGCGTTCGTCTAAGGTGTATCGTGGTTCGAGGAAGTCATGGATGAGGTCGGAGAAGCAGGAGTGGCCGTCGTCTGCGACGGCCCCGTCATGTTCGCTGCCGCTACTGGCGTAGCCAGTCATAACGCCGCGGAGGCGATCGCGGACTCGCTCGTCTAGCGGATCCGTCACCCGCTTCGTCCTTATGTATAAGGCCATTTGCCGGTTGCCGGCTCAGGGCCGTTAGAGAGGAGCGAGTTCGGAGATGTAAACCGCAGAACGTTGATATTTTATAGGACGGAGTGGGATTTTATAGGAAGGAAGAGAGAAAAGGGCAGTGATTTTTCCACACAAAAAAAACCAGGCAAGGAAAAGGACGGTGTTAACATCTCGTGCTCAGGATGTCATCATTTTTGCTGTTGAGAAGACGACAGAAATAATTATCATTCTTTTTCTCAATTTTTTTTGGTAATGAAAAAGATATATACTCAACATAATCTGTAAAATATTTATATAGTGGAATTATAGAGCTGCTTATAAATAATTAGAGGGAAATAAAAATCTTTAAATAAAGATTTGGATGAACAAAAGTCTCCCATTAATAAGAGAAAGTTTTATTGGTCATCCTATGGTTGAAATAAGGCCATCCAAGGGATACAAAGATAATTATATAATGTATTGTAAATGATTGAAGTCAACCAAGAGAATTAACAAGTCAATCAAACCCTTATGCTTAATAAGATAGATCATTTAGGAAAATTATAACAAAATATTCGCATAGAAATTAGCCAAGTTATTGATTCAAAAGAAAAAGTTGTCAAAGAGTAGAGCAAAGAAACATACATAAAAATATTAATAATCTAAACAAACCAAGCCACAGTTTTGTCCATATGGTGAGCAAAAAGTCATCTCATCACTGCCCGGGCCACAAAAAAGAAATCAACAACCACAACGGCATGACCCCAACAACACCAACCAAACCAAACCCCAAAATGGTCCAGCCATAAAAACAAAAAGCAACACTCACAATAATCCAAAGAAACAAGCCAGCCCCAACCATACCCCAACAACATAAAAATGGCCAAATCCAAAACGAAAAATCATTTCTTTATGGATTTACATCGTATACGCTTACCAATCTTTAAAAATAAAAATCATCGTCAATAATTTAAATAAAATTTAAATCAAAGTTATCACGAGAATCCAATTATTTCTCATTAATTTTCTCCCCACCAAATGAAGAATTGTCATCATCTAACCAGTCACCATGCATCACATCATTATCTCTCAATTTACAAGCAAGATGAACTAACAAAGCATCATTGGAAATAACAGATATAGGCACATCAATAAGAGACATCAACATTTTTTATCCACATGATCAATACCATCAGGAAAAGAAGCACTAAGACGAGCGGGAGTATCCAAAGCATTACCAACCTCACAACTCTCAATAGACACAAGCTAACAATCTCTCGGTCCCTAGGGTCCAGATGGACAAAATCATCGAAAATCGCAACTTCATCATCACCGACATCAACATTAGAATTAGGATAAGCATTTTCATGAGAGTTATTCTAGACCAATGAGTTAATATATGGAGCATATTAGGTTAGAAAAAAAAAAGAGAGAGACACAAGTCACAATTTAGAAGATAATGTGAAACATGTAATCACATTAAAAAAAAAAAAAGATGAATGATAGTTTTAGCATGTGCATTACAGAAATTCGAACCTACCTCAATGTAAATGTTACATCTAATCATGATCATATTAATAATTCTTGCTACATATCAATAATTTATGCTACATAACTTACTATTCTAAAATGAAAATATTTTGCTCAATAATTTAATGATTAATGTTTAAAATATTAAATATCAATGGCATACACATGCAGGTAGTGTGGACAACTCGCACAGAGTTGAATGGATATATCCGATAAGCATCCATTAAATACTCGTTCCCTATTTTTTCATTATTTAAAAAAACTATTGCCAAAAACAACCAAGCATAATACTTATCACAAATGAATATTCCTTTATTCCTCTATCTCAATTATTTGTTTGGAGTTATATATAATTAGTTAGAAATCATATTTAATATATGTTTATGTAACATGTTAATTAAATCATTTAAATGAGCTAAGATTTCATTTTACTCAACTTATTAATTATTAATTTGAATTTAACATAAAAAAGTATGAATGAACAAAACATATCAAGTCAAATAAAAAGTAGAGTTTAAAATGCATCATATCTAAAATATTAATGTAATGATATTTATAAAAAAATACTCGTTTTTTAACAAAGTGGTGTTTTAAGCACCATAAAGAATATAATGATATATAAATAAATATATA
>NW_021318800.1:219973-240973 GCF_001605985.2 Dendrobium catenatum | reverse complement strand
GGGGGGGAGCAAAAGAGAAAGAAGAAGCTCCTCCTCGACCACCACTAGAGTTTCGCTGGACCACCGCCGGACCGTCGCCGGACCACCACTTGAGGCCCTCACCTCCGCCGGACCACTTCCTGAAGTCGTTGCTCCGCCAGACCACCACTTGAGGCCCTCACCTCCGCCGGACGACCGTCTGACGCCGCTGCTCCGCCGGACCACCACTTGAGGCCCTCACCCCCGCCGGACCACCGCCTGACGCCGTTGCTCCGCTGGACCACCACCTGAGGCCCATACTTCTTTCGGACCACCACTTAAGGCCATGTGATCTACTAGGCCACCACCGGAGGCCCAGACTTCCACCAGAACATCACCTGAGGCCCGGACTTCCGCCGGACCACTACTTGAGGCCTTGAGCTCCACTAGGCCACCACTTGATGCCCAGAGTTCTCCCAGAATACTGCCAACCTCCATCACCAAACAATATTCTTTCTGACCTTGGTCTCCTGCAGACAACGGTCCTTCTAACCTCCATCACTAGACAATGGTCTTTCTGACCTTGGTCTCATGCCGACTACGATCCTTTCGACCTCCATCACCAGACAACGGTCTCTCCGGACTCCAAGTTATCGACTATGATCCTGCAGACCAAACAAATGTAACTCCCACCATGTAATGTGCTATATATGATGTATATTTATGACATCAATCCAAGGCCTTCTCCTAAGGAAGGGCCTCAATTGTAATCGACAATAAATACTAGTGGATTCATTCAAATTGGGCCAGACCCCGTGGTTTTTCCCTCTTTTTAAGGGTTTTCCACGTAAAAACTCTGGTGTCTCTTATGAACACTTCACCCTCTCTCTTATCTGATTGTGTGCTGGATCTTCGTACAATGCTAAGACGTTAAATTATATATTTCTCTACCATCGCGAATACTCCATAACACAACAATAATCAGAAGAAAAATGGATTAGATGTTATTTGGGGTGTTAAATATAATCAATAAAAGTATGTCTGTTATATATAATCCAACAAAATTTAATCGGGAACAAATGTCAAGACAAATTATGGTTGAAACTTTCGAAATTAAATTCAGAGTCATTTGAACTCCGATTTCTACAAACTTATAATCGAATTAAACATCTCAAAAAGATGAGACGAACCCAAACACACCTAATTTGATCTAATATGACCCCAAATGAGTCCAAATCAAAGACCTGAAATATATTTATAAGGTTTAAATCATAAATTGAACAACTAAATGATTTCCAAATGTTACATGCTTATAGTCGAATTGAGCGGCTCGACGAGACAAATCCAACTAGCTCAAGATCTCTGAACTCTGATATCATTAAGACACTTAAATACTCGATAAATGTTCTATGATCAAGAGAGTCTATATCAACCGTCCATCCAAAATACTCCCAGCATGCCCTTGCTCTTCTTCTTATTTGCTTGTCATGCCTGTCTCAAAAAATTATAAATGAAGATGGAAAGAAGAGAGGAGAGGAAGAGAATTCTGAGATATCTCTCACCACCAAGCTAAACCTCGACCACTGCCTGGCCACTGATTGTTACCGAACTTTAACCCTTCAGACTATGCTCTTTCTAACCTCTATCGTCTGCTAAGTACGATCATTCCGACCACTATCACCAGACTACAGCCTAATCCGACCTCTATTGCCCACCGACTACGATCCTCTCTAACTACCATCAACTGCCAACTATGGTCCGTCTTACCACTGTCACCAGACTATGGTCCAATCCAACCTTCATTGCCCACTGACTACGATTCCCTCCGACTACTATCACCTTCTGACTATGGTCTAATATGACCTTTATTTCCCTCCAACAATGATCTTTCTGACTTACGTGTGAAACCCTTAAACTTTCAAGTTATTTTTGGAGAAAAAAAATTGTGTTCAGTTAGTCTGTACAAACCTTCTGTACGAACTGAACAAGGTGCATGTTAGTCTATACAAACTGTTTGTACGAACTGAACAAGGTGCAGGTTTGTCTGTACGAACCGTCAGTTCGTTTGTACGAATTGAACAAATTTTTAATATGACCTCTATCGCTATACGAAAAAGGTGAAATTTTGATATGTGCTCAATTATTTCGTATTTGCTATGATGTGATATTTTATGTACAAATGTGATTTAAATGATATCTATTGGGAGTTATAAGGGGTCATAATCCATTGAGATTCTGTCCGTGTCAAGAAAGAGAGGTATAAGGGGTAGAATCCTTTGAGATTATGTTTGGGTTTCAGGAAATGAACTCTGATATGAATAATTCTGATATCTGATATGTTCTGGTACTGTAAGTACAAAGGGAGGCATAAGGGGCCATAATCCTTTGAGATTCTGTCTGTGTCGGAGAAGGGAGACATAAGGGGCTAGAATCCTTTGAGATTATATCTGTGTCAGAGAAAAATTTGAATAACTCTGAAATGTGATTTGAAATTTGACCTGAAATATGGTTTGTATGATTATATGATACGAATTTTATTCATTTCTTCTGTATATGTTATTTGATTCTGTCTGAATATCTGATTTCTATACGATTATTTGAATTCTATCTGAATATTTAATTTTTGTACGATTATCTAAATTTTATCTGATTGTCTGATTTCTATACGATTATCCGAATTCTGTGTTTTTATCTAGATTTCTGATGAATATCTGAATTCTGTACAACTATCTGAATCAGTAAATGAATTGATATGTATTTCTATTTCATGATTTTCAGTTCAGTGAATTCTTTGATCTGCAATAAACTGTTTTTAAATCTTCAGTAAATTATTTTGAAATGAGAGTGTATGAGAATATAGATCAGCTAGTGTGACCTTACTGAACTGTGAGCTCACTGTGGTTTTATTCATGGTTTTTAGGATCGGTGAAAAGGAAGGAAGTTGTGGACTAGCCGCTCAGGATCTGATATGAAGATATAAGTATTTTTGATGCTTTTGATTTGTGTACAGTCATGACTAGTTTACTTTTATATTATGTACCTTCTGTCTGTAGTCAAGTACTATAATGTATATGATTATTTTGATGAATGAAAGAAATATTTTATGGATGAGTTTTTTATATTTGAAAGTTTTTAGTAGCTCTGTACTTATGTGTTGTGAAAGAATATGGGAAGAAAGTCTGAAAAATAATTTCAAAATTAGATCCTGGGGTTCACTTGTCGCAACTCAACACGATAGGATCCGTCCTGGTCGGGTTAGGTTGTGACATACGTCACCCACCAATTACAGCCTTTTTGACCTCCGTCTCCCGCCAACTATTGTCTCTTCCACCACCATCTCCAGACTACGGTCTTTCCAACCGTCGTTGTCCATCGACTACGGTCCTTTCGACCACTGTCATCGACTACGATCTTTTCGACCTCCGTTGCTGACTACGGTCTTTCCAACCTCCATCATCCACTGACTATGGTGCTTATGGCCATCATCACCAAACTACGGTCTTTCTGATCTCCTTCACCCACATACTACATTCTTTCTGACCTTTTTCGCCAACCCGACTATGGTCCTTCCGACCACTATTGTCGACTACAATTTTTCAGACATAAATCCTGACTCAAATTCGATCAAAAAAATTTCATGTTAGGGTCAAACCAGACTTGAAATGGGACTGTTTTGGGTTCAACAAATTAATCCACATCAAAAATTGGGTCGGGTTTGTGTTGACCCATAAACCCTGAAATGACTCGGAATGACCCAAAAAAGGTGTATGTCCGCGTCACTTCGAACCACTGCTGCGGGTCGCATCATATGTGGCGCATCGTGTCATAGCCTACCTCGCATCGCGTCTACCCGCGATGCTGCTACCCACGTCGCATCGTAGCCTGGCACATGTCTCGTCGCATTGAGCCAATCCCACTGTGGCGTCTACCATCATTGGTATCGCGTGTCGTCGCTTCTACTGCCTAAGGGCCACCAGAGTTATGGGATTTGGTAGAATAAATGCACAATTTCTGTCGCTATCGAACCCAAAGCGGAGTTACTGGATTAATTTGACTTACGAGTAGAGAGTCGGGTTGAACCAAACCCGAAGCGGGACAGGTTTGGGTCTGAAAAACTGATCCATTTTCAAAAATGGGTCGGGCTCGAGTTGGGTCAAATAATACCGGGTCAGTTCTAGATTTGACCCGAACCCAACCCATGACCTAATTTTGACAGCCCTAGCTACTCCCATACTATTTATCTATTTATGTGATGGACTTTCATACAAGGTTAGGATGCTAAACTTTATATTTCTCTATCCTCACGAATATTGCAGGATGCAACATCCATAAATCATTTTAAAATTTTATTATGTAATTGTAAACATTTATGCACTTGCAAGTACATAAAATCATGCATAGATGTATAAACATACAAACAAATAAAATATTAAAAATGATTCATTCATCAAAATAATTTAAATAATTTATTATTTAACACATTTATATTACATATTTCAATAATATATATTATTTTAATGTAATTAATAAATTATGCAAGGTTTCTCCTTTATTTTGCTTTGTTTGGGTGGACCTCCTCTACTAATAGATGGAAGACAATTCCCATCCAACAATATTATTTTTTATAGCTTGGAGATGTTTGATTTGCTGTATTTGGAAATGGAATTCGTAGTAAAGACATGTAAAGCTAAGAAGGTTAATTTGACTATATTTCCTTCATATTTGTTAAAAAAAAATAAAATAAAATAATATTGTTGATCATGATTTTATGAGCTTGGTCCATATCTAAGTAATCTCAAACTTCCTCTCAATTGAATGTTGATCATGATTTGAGAAGATCCTCCTCATCTGCTTAATTTTAAAATCCTAATTTGATTAATTCTTTTTATCTTTCAAACTCATTTCTCATGAATCCACTATATGGTAACATCTTCTTTGTTATGGCCTAACATATACCTCATCTAAAGAAGAATTTATGCTAAATGTTTTACATTATTGAAGTGAGAAATTCCTTAAATCCCTTTCAAAAAACATAACATTATGAGGTTAGTAAGCATATAGCATATGATTCTAGCCAACCTAAAACCTCATAATTTTTTCTTGTTAATTGTGTTATTTATCTCTTATTAAATGTTCAATTACATTTGATTTACATAAAAAAAGGGATTAGACTTATCTTGAACATTTGCTTTCAAACATTTGATCTGACAATTGTAACATGCAAGCAAATTTTATAATTCTTCAATAACTCCAAATGGTGCAACGTACCTTAGACTTATCTTTCCTTCCCTGCCAAACTTGTTAATGCCTTTCAAGATTATGATATTTACATATACAAAATCTCACACTTGAAACTCCACAACCCGATGTTTAGCATCAAAATACTATTGTTGTCTGTCTCATACAACTTTACACCAATCTCTAATCAAGCAAATCTTTTCAATAGCATCATCAACCAAAATGGATCCAATCACATATCTTTCTACCACTTATATCCAAAATAATAGTGTCCGAGACTTTCTATCATACAGAGCTTCATAAGAAGTCATACATATATTTGACTGAATATTATTATTATAAGCAAATTCAATAAGAGGAATGTGATCTCCTAACAACCACCAAAATTAAAAACACACAATCTCAAAAGATCTTCTAGTAGCTGTATGGTCTTCTTAGCCAGTCCATTAGTCTGAGAATGAAATGTCGTACTAAAATGTTGTTTAATATATAAACCTCGATTAATGTCCCTCCATAATTTAGAGGTAAACATGTCATATCTATACATATACACATTTGTTTGCAGAATCATATTATCTGATTGGAATGAAATGAGCAGACTTTGTCAGACGATCAACTATAACCCTAACAATATCATATGTATATCTAAACTTGAAAAAACTCATAACAAAATCCACAATCACTTCTTTCCATTTCCACTAAAGAATGAATAACGACTGCAAAAAACATCTCAATCGATGAAGCTCTGCCTTCACTAGCTAACATACTTGACATTTTGAAATAAACTCTACCACATTCTTCTTCAATCCAGGCCACAATAACATATCTTTCAAATTACTATACATTTTGCCGCTTCTTGGGTGAATAATATAGTCTGAATAATGATCATTGTGCAGAATCTCCAACCTGAAATCTTTAGATATAGGAATCCACAATCTATTCTTAAAGAATATAATACCAAAATTAAACACTTATAGTTCATATTTGATCTGATCAATCAACTTCAAATATTATGCATTTGATTTCTGAGATTCCTAAATATTTTCTTACAAAAAAGGTTGAATAATCACCTCAGTTAATATATCAAAATTAAGATCAACAGAAGAAATCACTTCTAATTGAAGATTTTCCATATCCTGTATCAAATACTCATCAAATGTAAGTTGAATACAAGATAATTCAAAAGATTTTCTGCTCAGAGCATCTACCACCACATTAATCTTACCAAGTTAATCAACTCAAGTCATCGCATCTAATCAAAACAAGGTCTGAGGAGAGGTTGATAAGCTATACGCTCATACAGCCCACATTACTCTCTACTTCTCCATCTCTCTTGCAACAGCACATACTCAATTTATCAGATTTAATCTCAGTCGATGAACTAAAACTATCAACTGCATGCAGACCATTCAAACACAAACTACCCATGTGGTGAAATCAGCTCTTGTTAACTTTTCTCATCTATATATGTGTACTCGTCTAATTGTTTTCATGAAACTTTTAGTTTTATTAGAATACAGTGAGTACACATTACAATCTTCTTCTCTATTTTCCTCTGTATTCGTCTACTCTGCTTTCTAACAATTCTTACAGGAAATGAGAATTTCAGCAAGACGCTTCTTCTCTCAGAGGTCACATACATAATCTTAGGACTGTCAAAATTGGGTCACAGGTCGGGTTCAGGTCCAATATAGAATTGACCGGCACACTTCAACCCGACCCGTTTTTACAAACGGGTCGATTTTTCGGATCCGAATCCGACCCGCCAAGTGAGTCACCTTCATTGATGTTCGACTTCACACCTTGGACAGCATTCCCTTATGGTCGGATCGTAAGTTACAACATTTTGATCAGAAGCAATGACGACGAGTTCGCTCGCTGTGAAGGTCGTTGCTGTTCGACTTCGCTCCTTGGACACGTTCCCTTCTAGTCGGATAGTAAGTTACAATACTTTGATTGGAAGCAACGACTGGAGTTTGCTTGCTGTGAAGAGCTTTCTCCGTTTCATTCGCTTCTTCGGCCAAATCTCTTAAATACGTCGATCCAGGTCAAAACAGAGTTATTCTCATATTTTCGGGTCAATCCGAACCCGACCCTAATTTCTAAACAAGTCGAAAATCATACCCGAACCCAACCCGTTTCAGGTTCGGGATAACCTGAACCCAAAATTTATGTTCCGGATTCGAGCTAGATTTTCGGTCCGTATCAAATATTAACACCCCTCCATAATCTTAAGTTTTATTTGAGACAACTTTTATATTGCTTCTTAAATATTTTTTTGGAACAAATATTTTTTCAATCAAAATTTAGTTCACTAAAAAGCTATTTCAAAAAACAGTAAAAAACTATCTTAAATAAAATCTTAATCATATATTGTAGAGAGAATATTACTATGAATCGGGAACATAAAATTCAAGTCACAATGGAAATAATCAAACCCTATACTCTAGGCCCGGCCTCAAATAGCCATCCCACTCAACATGAAAATCTAAAGTACTCTTCATGTTTGAATTTATTTATTTCATTATTTAGTAATTCATGTGGTTTACGCCCAGATTGACGCACCGAAAAGGAAAGCTTACTCCATATCTTATACTTGTAATCTTGTGATATGTAAATAAGCTTTCCTGCAGAGCCCTGCATTGGGTGCTCATACCCACACCCACCCACACCCGCCCATACCTAGTCGGCATGGGTGGGTATGGGTACACCATGACCTTGTGGGTGGGTATGGGTGGGTACTCAACATCAACGGACAAACTAATTTACATTACTAATTATCACATGCATGCAGTATATTACAGTAATCCTTACTATGCAGTGCGCAACACTGAACCGCATCATGACCACGATAAATTTTTATATGTGGCTTGAAACTTTGCTGTCATAGAAAATGGCAAAAAACTCAAGGCCATTAATCCGTGGCAGACTGCATTCAAGAAGCGTGAAAAGTGAGTGGGTGTGGGTGGGTATGACATCCCGAAAGTCACCATAGGTGGGCATGGGTGGGCAAAGCCCGCTGGCGCAGAGCGTGGGTACCCAATAGATACCCAACCAGGACCCGGTGTAGGGCTCTGCTTTCCTTCTAAGAAGCCGCTTTATTATACTAGAACTGGAGATTGATCATATTAAACAATAGAATCAAGTGGGGAAATTTCCCAAACGTAGATGCAAACTGAGTGAGCAGGGTTCTTTCCTCTCACCCAATCCTCCATGCAATCTGTGGGATATAATATGAAAATAATAAAGTGATGCATCTCTTGAACGATGGATAGATCATCAACAATCTAAAGAAAAAATATCAGAAATTCTTACAGCTAAGGAACTTTGTTTTGCAGAGTAATTAGTACTCGCAAAACATCTATGGCGCTTTAAGAATTCAAAATTAATTTAAAAAATTGTAAATTACCGTGCAGGAGGAAAAAAATGCTGACCAAAGGGTAAAGAAAGGCTCATTCAGGCTTGATATTTTTGCATGATCAGAGGTCCAGCGGATTGAAGAAACCATGATGTCTTAGGCTTCATTCGGAACGGATTTCTTACTGCTTTCTAAAGCAGCTTTTAGTTCAAAAATAAAAAAAATTATTAAAAAAAAAACTGCTTTAGAAAACAGTTAAAAAGCCGTCCCAAAAGAAGACTTATTGTTTCTTAAAATAGCTTTTTAATTCAAAATTTTTAATTTTAGTAATAGAAAGCTGCTTTAAAAAATGGTAAGAAAGTATCCCTTCATTTGAGACAGCTTTTTTATTACTTCTTAAAGCTGCTTTCTAGTACAAAAATAAAAATTTTTATACAAAAAAAAATCACTTTAAAAAACAGTAAGAAAACCGTCCCAAACAAAGCCTTAGGTTTCGTTTGGGACGGCTTTCTTTCTGCTTCTTAAAGCAGCTTCATAGTATAAAAATTAAAAAATTTGTACTAGGAAGCTGCTTTAAGAAAGAACAAGAAAGCCGTTCCAAACGAAGCCTTAGGCTTCGTTTGGGACGGCTTTTTTATTGCTTTCTAAAACGGAGTTTTAGTACAATTTTTTTTAATTTTGCACTAAAACTCCGTTTTAGAAAGCAATAAAAAAGCCGTCCCAAACAAAGCCTTAATCTCTACACAATTATGATGCACACAACAGGAAATGTAGATGCCAATGAATTAGGATAACACCTCACAAAATTAATAGCATTAAACTAAAAAATGTATTTCTTGAATGGATATAACAATGCAAAATTAAGCGATGATAAACAGTTACTGCACACCATTATGAACAGATTAACCGTACAGCTTTCTAAGAAACAAGCAGATAAAAACAAACAAATTGGCTGGAAGCAAAGAACAATATATTGACATTTTTGTATATGCACAAAATTACCACTCCTTTGACACTTGCAGAATGAAACGTTGAAGCCAATAACAAAAAGGTCAAAGGACATGAATTCATACCAAGAACAGGAAAGCTAAAGAGCATAAACAATATTTTCTACTAATACTATGTCAAAAATGAAGCACATTAGCCCTAAATGTTGTTACATAGCCGTAAGGGCCAAAGCAGAAGAGTTACTTCAAGCTGATCAGTTGACAAAACCAACTAAAGATTATCTACCACTACAGTTGGATGCATACTATTATGAACAAGAACTTCTATGCTTTACACCATAGGCCGTTCTGCAATGTTAGGAAAAACCTTCTAGTTCAAAATCTACGACTTCTATGTCCAGGGAGGATATGAGAAACATCACAAGATATTCACTTAGCTGGTTGTGACGAACAGCCCAGTGCTTCATGCAGCCGGCCAAAAACAACTCTGAGTGGTATGCAGCAGACAAACAATGGCTCCACCTTTTCCACAATTATTTCTCTGACATTGTCCTTGCTGTTGAGATCAACGGTAATGGAGGATAACCTACGAATCTTTCTAGGAGAAAAGCCAGATCTCCTTCCACAAAGAGGTTTCCTTTTCAACAAAGAAGAGTTCTTACATGAAAGATTCCTTCCCACAAGAGATCTCCTTTCCAACAAAGGAGAGTTCGTACATGAAAGATGAGATGTTTCATGAACACTCAGTTCTGACTTTTTCAGGTCATTAAGCTTTTCGCTCAGTTTACAAATTATATTAACCCTGTTTCTGAGAAAATTAATGCTACTATTCAGCAAAGCAGCGCTGGAGCCATCACCTAAAATTTCAACAGCGATAGCATGACCTACAATGGCTTTACCATCCAATTTACTAACAAGAGAAACTAGAGGTGCTCGCTGACCATGATAGTTAGCTTGCACCTTCAACTCAACCTCATATAGGGACGCCACACTGGCACTGTTGGATAGTTCCAGTACTGCACATCGAGGGGAAATGGAGACAAGACTCTGCTCACGTTTATCAGAATCTTGCACTTGCATGGTGGAGGTGAAGACCTCTCTTAAAGCTCCCTTTAGTTGAGCACTAGAGGTTGAGTAGCTACACTGTAGATTGTTGCCGGACTGCAAAGACTTGTATATGCATGGGAAATCGTTTGCTGTGGCACTTGAAGCCAGTATGGTCTGAGCTTCATGGAAATTACTTAGTTCTGTAAGAGATCCACTTCTGACTGATTGATCACTGATATCAGAGGTCAATGAGCCATCACAAGCATTTTCAGCTTCATCATCAGAACTTACTGAATTTAGATTCATGTTTAAACTTGAATATTTAGAATGTCCCCTTACTTTGGAATTGAGGCCGATGTTGTTCTTCTTTAATCTCTGGGCGATATGATTAGCAGGAGATACAGAATTTGTAGAGGAAGCCTCAACAAGTCCTTCACCAGCTTTTGAAACCATACAAACTTGAACGGAATGGACAGAGAGCTTTTCTGATAAATAGGAGTGATTTTTTCTTGATGCACGAGTCTTGCAGATGGGCAGGACACCTGGGCAGATAAAGATGAGAAAAATGATGCATCTCGTTATGGAGACAAAAGTAGGATCTAAGAAAAAAAAAGGGCATTAAATAAGCACAGCTTGAAGATTGGAGCAAAAAGGGTACAAGACCGAATACATAAATAGATTACTGAACACATGAATAATTTTGCATGCAGACTTGGTGCAGACCAGTGTAGTTTATAGAATCTAAACCTCAACAATAAGCTTCCTAGTTAATGCTCCTCAGTTATTTCTTCGAAATTATTCCGGAACAACTTCAATTACACCGCTCAAAAGGAGGCTTAGGCTTCGTTTGGGACGGCTTTCTTACCGCTTCTTAAAACAATTTTTTAGTACAAAAATATTTTTTCTACTAGAAAGCTGCTTCAAAAAGCAGTAAGAAAGCCGTCCCAAACGAAGCCTTAAAGAATCCTTCTAACAGCTAAACATAATGAAAACTTAATGTCAGAAGTGGCAAGATTGGCATAGATGTGAGCACTCAGATTTGTTTCAACAGAAAAACATAATGTTATTCATACCAATATCTGAATATTTCTCAAGAAAAACATAAACCCAAAAACAGTTGGCTTTTTAACATATAATTAAAAGAAATACAAAGAATATAATGGATAATGGTCAAAACATACCTTCCACATTTCTTTCCCCAATAAGAATAGGAACGTTGACCAAGCCATTCGAAAGGTTATTATCATCAGCATCATCCCTCACCACAGAGGGAGGATTTAAATCATAAACTGCAGTGCCATTTTTTTCTTGAGCATGTAGTGAGGTTCTTTCGTATGAACTTTCTGAGCAGTCAAGACTACTAGTATCCATTAATGAGAATTTTTTCTTCTTTGAAGAAGATTTTAGATCATTTAGACGTTTCATGGTGATTCCATAAGAAGGTAAATCTCCAGTAATAACACTGTCCTGATAGATTAATGGAACATTTACCTTAACACTGTCCGAACCCACCCAAATTTTAGTTAGTCGCCGCCGCCGGCGATTTCTCCGCTTTAAGTTCTGACATACATGAAATAACCGGGTAGTTTTAGACGATAAACAAGAATTTTTAAAGCTGCTTCTATGGCTAATACTAGATGAATTGTTATCAAAGTCCGGTTCATTTTGTGAAGCACGCCCAGATGAGCCTTTGGCACAGGTTTCTTTCATGCTAGCACGCACATTAGGCTTCCCTGTTGATACCATCCCCAAACTTAGGTCCTGGAGATCTTTCATTCTCCTTATTCCTTCATCGCCATCATCTTCAGAATCATTTGGATTTTTCCGTCTCTTTTTATGTACGGCACTGTTCAATGGTTGCTCAGATCGTTCAAATAATGCAACAGAGTGAGAGAGTTCATGAGTATAGATTTCTTTGGGTTTGCCAGATTTCCTTGCAGTAAAAACAATTTCCCTCCTATTCTTGAACATTATTTTTTTCTGTTTAAGCGAATCTTCAGCGATACAACTGACCTTGCTGCTATTCCCACTGGTTAAATGGCATTTTTCAAGCTCAAGTGCATGAAGAATAGCATCTACTCTGCGAGCATACTTCCCTGAATCAGCTGTTCTCCTGTTTGAGCGAATAGCAGAAGCTTTAGCCCTCGCAATACAGTCATCGTACTCCCCACAGCGAAATGCTTTAATACGCTTAGACTTCTCCAAATTATACCAGTCCCTGAAGGTAAGCAACAAGAATAAATACATAAAGACAGCAAGGCTAAACAAATACTCAGCATAATATCCATAAATTATGATGGAATCATCACAACAGTGAAATTTCATACTTGTAAACCAGCATAAAGTTAGCAACTGGCTCAGCAAGTCAAACATTCACAGTAAACTTGCTCGCTAAACCATGCCGGTCACCATAATAGCAACTCCTTTATTAGCCACAAAGAAAACTTCAGTATGAAGTTAATTCTAAAACATCGTTGAGAGACTTCCTTTTGTAGCATTATTTTACAATTTTAAATACAAAAAAAAAATAAAAACTACTTTTGTAAAATGCTCGTTCATATACTTCAACATGCATTTTTTACTTTCACCACAGAAGTTTCATCTTCTATGCATCTACCAACTCCAACAAGCTCTACTAGCCCCCAGGCCCCATCCATCACTATTTACATGTGAGAAACGGCCTAAATATGATACTAAAATCTCAAAGAGTTAACGAGAATTCATGAAAAAAAGAAAAACATAAAGGTTTATATCACCAAATCACCGGCTGTGAAATTCTACAAGAACTAAATGCAAGAAAAAATAATTAATGTGCAAAATGCGTAAATACATTTTATGCAATAAAGATATTTGCTTAAAGATAAAAGAATGGCATTTATCAAAATTAGCATCCTTATTGAGCCAAGACCTGGATATCAAATCCATTTTAACAACATTTGCATCTAGCTGGACTGTATTCGGATAATGAAAACAGCGGAAAACCAAGCAGCCAAAGAAGTGAGCAAGTCAATCAAATATACGTATATGCATATGTGGTTAAAATCCATTCAAACATTTACAATAATGGAACGAAAGCTAACAGGCTATTTGGGTTGTTCTGATCAGATGTAACGCAGTCCTAGCAATAAACGTTGTTGTTTGTCCGGCCAAATCCTGAGATTGCAAACAATGAACAATCTAGAAACCACTGGAACACAACAAGTTCTACAAACAATCTGTTATGCTTCTTGATTGAATCAAGAAAGATAGGACACCTTTGGAGTAGGTATAGACTCCTAGAGGAAGAAGACGAGAAAAAGAGAAGAAGAGGGAGAGAAAAACTAGAATTTCATTTCCGTGCCTATAATTACAACAAGGGGATTTATTTATAGGCTTTACAAGTGAAAAGAAAAAAGGGTCAGCTATCTAAAATAATAATAAACTAGTATACAAAAATACCCCCGATGTTATAGGTTTATTTCTAATGAAACCATAAGTTTGTTCGGTCCTTAAGCTATTTACTAGACCAGGTGTACACTATAAACTTTGATTGTTGACTTGAGCTTGTTCTTCAGATTTGTGGATCCAATCTTCTCCTTATTTTTTATTATTTTTGTATTGTATTTGTATCCAGAGAACACTCCCATCCCCATTAAAACTAACCTTGTCCTCAAGCTCTTAGGGATGGAAAAAAATATGAGTTGAAAAATTCTCCAATGTGGCATTATCTGGAGTAGAAAGTGTCCATTGTAAAAGAACATATTTAAGAGGTTGTCCATGTATTTCGATAATATGGGTAGTCAGTATAGAATGAGGTAAGCTTAATGGTTGGTTGTAGGGCTAAGAAGAGACATAGGTGTAATCGTAGTGGGAGGTGTACCAAAAAAAGGATTGATGACAGAGATATGGAAGACTAGATGAATCTTACTATACGGAGGAAAGAGTTAATTGATATGACACTATACTGACAACGGATTAAAACTAAAAGGAGTCGAAATAACGTTTGAATATTTGGAGCGGGTATGATTAACTACAAAATTTTGATGAAAATGTTGTAATTTAACCAAAACCCACCTACTGATAATTGTAAGTTATGTCAATGATAATCAACCATTAATTTCATTCTATGTTGGACTTGCTACATGTTAGTGTGGAGGGTATGTAAAAGAGTCTCGCGGCTGGTTAGTAATGAATATATAGTATGCATGTTTGATGTGCCATTAACATAGGAAGGTATTGAGGTAGATAAACATCCATAAAAGGATTGATATGGAGATGACATTTTAATGACAATGTGAAAAGAATTATTATAAGAGAGTTAGGCCTAGCATAGAAAAATAGACCATAATTTGGGTGTGTTGGTAGTGTAGGCGCGAAGGTATTGTTCCAAACATATAGTTAGGACATCTGTTTGGCCATTTGTTTCTGGATGATACATAGTGCTACAGTAAAGAGTTGAGCCACTTAGAGTAAAAAGATGATGTCAAAATTTACTTACAAAAACTATCTTTATTTGGGAAAGTAGATTTTGAGAAACTGTGCAAACGGACAACCACATTGGCAAAGAGAGTGGTAACTTGGAAGGCTGAATATGTAGTGGGCAAGGGACCAAAATGGGCATATTTGAAGAGACGATCAATAACAATCAAAATGGTAATGTAACCTCTAGAATTTGGTAGACTCGTTATGAAATTCATGGACAAATCCAAACTTGATAAGGTATTGAAAGAGGAGAGGCCAGTCGGAGCCATGCTCGAGGACTTGATTTCTTGACAAATGCAACACTAACAAACAAATTTAGCAACGACTTCCCAGCATAAATTTGCAATAAAGTGTTTGATGGTTTTAAATGTATCATTATAACCTGCAAAAGGGGTGGAATGAAATTCAGTAAGTAAAATGTTTTTAAGGGCAAAATATTTACTAATTTAAATACAATTTTTATAATATAAAAGACTGTTCCTTGATATGGTAATCTACTTGGAGATTACCCTTTTTGCTAATTGCAAAGTAATTTGAAGTATCTATGAGGACATGAGAGATTCTTGTTTTAATTGTTGAAAAAAAGAGAAAGAAAAAAGTGTAATTAATGAAAACAATGAAGTAAGAGAAGAGGCAGAAAACTCCCTGGGATCAGCTATACGATATGAGATAAGGAGTCGGCGACATTATTAGATTTATCGGGCTTATATTCAATGATGAAATAGAAACCTAAAAGCTTATGAAAGTAAAATTGTTGATCGGGGGCTTGTAAAATTTGATTTTGTAGTTCCTTGAGGCTTTTATGGTTAGTACGGATGATAAATTAACTACCCAAGAGATATTGGCATCATTTGCAAACAACCTCAATAATGACGTAGAGTTCTTTAGATAAGTAGAGGATTGAAACAAGCATGGGCCCAATTTCTTACTAAAGAAAGAATTGAATTATTGTTTTGCAATAAAATTATACCAATAACGGTGTTAAAGGCATTTGTTTCTAATATAACGTGTTTGTTGATATTAGGTAGAGCTAACACAGGCAGAAGTCATGATCAATTTTAAAATTTGGAAAACAGTGGAGATAGTCGTGTCCCATTTAAAAGCATCTTGTTTAACAAGATTGGTTATTGGAGAAGCAATGGAGGCATGAAAATAAAATGACGGTAGTAACCGGTTAACCCTACAAAAGATCTTAAATGTCTTAAGGAAGATGGAATAGGCCAGTTAAGCATGACTTCAATTTTTTTTTTGGATCAGCTTTAACATTACCAGTGATGACAATACTACCAAAATATTCAATTGAAGTTTTAAAAAATTGACATTTTGTTAGTTTTAAAAAAGGATTATGATAATCTGGGCATTGAAAACCCAATTGGATATGATCAACATGAAAAGATAGGGTAGAACTATATACGAGAATATCATCAAAGAAAATTATAACGACCCTGCCAAGCTAAGAACGTAAGACCAAAAGACATTACAATCATGTGTGCGGAAAGCTATTTTATGGATGTATTTTGGGTGCATTTGAACTTGATGATATCTAGAACGGAGGTCAAGCTTAGAAAAGACGATTGGACCATGTAATTCGCCCAATAAATCGTCCATTGCAAAAATTGGAAATTTATCTTTAATAGTTAGGGAATTAAGTGCGCAATAGTCAATGCAAAAATGCTAAGTACCATCATGCTTTTTCACCAAGGGAACAAGATTGGAGAAAGGAATATGAGGTTGAATAATAATACCTTATTGTAAAATTTCTTTAACTAATTATAAAATTGCATCCTTGTGAAAGTGAAGATATTATTAAGGATGAATATTGACCGGTTTGGAGAGTGGAGGAATGTTTATACGGTGATCAATAGGACATGGAGGTGATAAGCCTTACGGAATGTAAAATAAATGTATAAATTGTATCAATAGATTAGCAATAAAATCATGTAGAGACTTAGTGATGGTATGTAAGTTATTCATCAAGAGTTTTGGAAGGCTGACTGCCATTAAATAGTATATGAGAATGAAAGATATATATATAATGTATGTAGATGTAATATCATTTTTTTATCAAGCAAAATAATCAATTAAGAAAATTTTCATGGTACTAGAGCTAATTCTCTAAACCCTAATCCCGTCAAGCAGCCTATCTCTAGCAGATTCTTCTTCGCAATACGTAATAGCCTCATCACAAACACCTAGCATCACGGCAGCAGAATCAAAAAGCAATTCATAAATTCCAAACCTTGGTGGTAGTGATTCTTCTCCTATTCTTATCACAGGACATAAATTAAATGGTCATAATTATTTGCAATGGTCACAATATGTGTTTTTGTTCGTTTGTGGTAAGGGAAAGGATGAGTATCTCTCGGGAGCAGCAACCATGCCAGAGACTACAAATCCGGGTTTTAGTAAAAGATTGAAAATAGTATGATCATATCATGGCTTATCAATTCCATGAATAATAGCATAGGTGAAAAATTCTTTTCTTTGGGACTGCAAAAGAATATGGGAAGCAACCAAATAGATTTACTCCAGATCTAAAAATACTTCAGAGTTGTTTCAGGACAGTATTTCATGACTTCTACCAAGGATAGGAGTATGCTACTCAGTATTACAACATACTCACATGGCATTGGCAACAACTTGATTTATTTGAAACTCACTTATGGACATGTCCAGAAGATGCAGTAATGTATACGCAGATTATAGAACAAAAAATGTTGTTCAAATTTTTCCTAGGACTTAACAAAGAGTTGGATGATGTTCAAGGTAGAATCATGGGCATTAAACCACTACCAAATCTTAGGGAGGCATTCTTTGAGGTTTAGGCGTGAAGAAAGTGGGAAGAAAGTGATGATGGGAACTAAGGAATGACCGGCATCAACGTTGAATGCATTTGACCTAGTTGTCCGATCATCTAACAATAATGGTGGAGATCGTCAGAAATAGGAATGGCCTTTGTGTGATTATAAAAAAACCAAACGTTCCAAACAAACTTTAGCAAGCTGGATTCAGATTCTATTTCCAAAGCATTGAAGAAAAACAAAACAATGAGACTAATCGCATTAAAACACAACACTAGTCATGAATCACTTCAAAAAGCTCCAAAAGCACCATCAGAAGGCACTGTACAGATCAGAGGTAGCTCAACTTTGACAGGCTTTTTACATGCATCATCATCTTACCAAATCAAAGCCATCTACATTTGTTTTCCACTTTTCTTTAAAAAACAAACTGGTTTTCATGCAATTAAATTTCATAGATCGAATGATGCAAATTCTAACATGTGGGGTACAACTAAAAACAAGGATTCAAGAATCCTACAGAAAAGACATTAATTAGCAGAAATTGTACTCACACAGTCCCCTCCTCTCTTCCAAGCAGCTTGACGGGTGTTCCGGCCTTCTTGGTGCGCAAGCACTTGGCCAGTTCATCAACGCACAGTATTCGTCCAGGCCACCATGAACCATTCCGCCGGCGGACCCATACGAGGCCTCCAGCTGAAGCATTCATCCCCTTCAAATCATCTTCTTGTAAACTCTCCATCTCTAAAATGCAATCTTCAAAAAGCAGCTGCCAGGGATGCAACCAAATAGATTTACTTCAGCTCTAAAAATACTTCAAAGTTGTTTCAGGACAATATTTTATGACTTCTACCAAGGATAGGAGTATGCTACTCGGTATTACAACACACTCACATGGCATTGGCAACAACTTGATTTATTTGAAACTCACTTATGGACATGTCCAGAAGATGCAATAATGTACATGCAGATTGTGGAACAAAAAATGTTGTTCAAATTTTTCCTAGGACTTAACAGAGAATTGGATGATGTTCGAGGTAGAATCATGGGCATTAAACCACTACCAAATCTTAAGGAGGCATTCTTAGAGGTTTAGGCGCGAAGAAAGTGGGAAGAAAGTGATGATGAGATCTAAGGAACAACCGGTATCAATGTTGAATGCATTTGACCTACTTGTCCGATCATCTAACAATAATGGTGGAGATCGTCAGAAATAGGAAAGGCCTTGGTGTGATTATAAAAAAATCTAACATTCCAAACAAACTTTAGCAAGCTGGATTCAGATTCTATTTCCAAAGCATTGAAGAAAAACAAAACAATGAGACCAATCGCATTAAAACACAACACTAGTCATGAATCACTTCAAAAAGCTCCAAAAGCACCATCAGAAGGCACTGTACAGATCAGAGGTAGCTCAACTATGACAGGCTTTTTACATGCATCATCATCTTACCAAATCAAAGCCATCTACATTTGTTTTCCACTTTTCTTTAAAAAACAAACTGGTCTTCATGCAATTAAATTTCATAGATCGAATGATGCAAATACTAACATGTGAGGTACAACTAAAAACAAGGATTCAAGAATCCTACGGAAAAGACATTAATTAGCAGAAATTGTACTCACACAGTCCCCTCCTCTCTTCCAAGCAGCTTGACGGGTGTCCCGGCCTTCTTGGTGCGCAAGCACTTAGCCAGTTCATCAACGCACAGTATTCGTCCAGGCCACCATGAACCATTCCGCCGGCGGACCCATACGAGGCCTCCAGCTGAAGCATTCATCCCCTTCAAATCATCTTCTTGTAAACTCTCCATCTCTAAAATGCAATCTTCAAAAAGCAGCTGCCATAACTAACACGGATCACCGCATTCCAGTTCCAGAAAAATGCTAGCTCTCCATTACAAGAACATAGCGAAACCCACTATCTGGAAAGTCAAGAGCCAAGCGCTTACAATAAACATAAAAAACATAGATTCCAATGGACATTCTTTTCTACAAACACTTCAACGCAGGAAATGATAGAACACCTCAACCCTAGGTCCCAAAACATGGGTTAATACCTCATCCAATGCGGCACAAATCTCTTCACGAATACAACGCAACTCCAGACCTTCTGAAAAAATAGAAAAGCGGAAACCGTTTTCCTACCGTAAATCCGAAGTACAGTTGAAAACAGAGGAAAACGCAATGCAAATCTATTTCAAAAAAAGACAAAAAAGTAGGCCTAGGGTCGCAGGATCTAGAGAGGCGTAGAATACAAACCGGAAACCACAACAGTGAACGATGGATAAAAGAAGAACTTCGGATCCGAAGAAAAAACTCCATGTCGTCCTGTAGACAGATCTAAACGGAGCATAAATGGTATTTGTTTGATCACTATTTCAGCATTCCCTGCTGTCTGGCAGCTCGGTTTCTGATGGGACAAGCTTCCTTTATCTTCCTCACTCACCCATGAGGCATATCTGCCTGAAAATAGCCGGAGGAAGCGAGCTTCACCTCCAATAGTGAGCGAAACAAGTCGCGGTATCGAGCGAGCAAGCCTGCCCGAGGGAGCAAGCCTGAGTGCGTCTGCGGCAGAAAGATGGTAATTGGTGGGGGCAGGCATTTACCAGAAAGAAGTTGGAACTCGAGAAATGGCACAGACCATGCCGCCATGGCTACTGGCCCGTGGTGTGTAGCTTTGGGTGTGAACCGGTTTACCAGATTTAAGCCACCGAGAGAGTGTGAGGGAGATGAATTGAGGAGCGAGGCTGTCCAAACCTGCTCATGATTTATAATTACTTATCTTAGGGGCGCTTCAGGTAATTTCTGTTTTTTTTTATATATATTTAATTTATGTTTTTTAGTTATTATATTTTTTTCGTAAAATAATATTTAATTTACTTTTTATGTATTTTTTAAATTTCCATTTTTAAAAAATTAAATTTGCTCTGAAAATTGGTCACCTTCACCGCCATTATCATTTTATACAATACTTAATAAAAATAAAAGTAATGTTTATTTAAATATTAATATATTTTTATTTTATACTAAACTATTAATAAAATTAAAAATTAAAAAAAAAGTGGTTCTAAATGGATTATTAGGACATCTCCACCTGAAAAATTTCATTTTTCACTCGAAAATGTAGTAACACATTAAAGTATAGTAATTTGTCTTCAATGGAACTCCATTTTCTAACAACAAAAAA
>NW_021318800.1:201280-219873 GCF_001605985.2 Dendrobium catenatum | reverse complement strand
TTCAAATTTTAAAAAAAAAAAAATAAAAAATAAAACCAAATGGCGGGTGAACAGTGCGACGCCAAATATGGCGTCGCACTGTTCATTGGCGACGGTATGCCGTAAGATTTCGCGCTCTGTTGGAGCGACCTTCTCCACGGCAAACGAGTGTTTGCGTATCCGTTGGAGATGCCCTAAGGGCTGAAAGTTGATGGCTTAACGTAGTGACATAGGCTTTGTTTGCTGAGGCTTTCTTACTACTTCTTTAAGCACTTTTTTAGTACAAAAGTTAATTTTTTTTTACTAAAAAGCTGCTTTAAGAATCAATCAAAAAGCTGTCCCAAACCAAACCATAGTTGCACTGTGTGGACAGAGACTTGAGAAAAGCAAGTGTACATGTGCGTGCAACCAGTATCAACTTGGCATGTATAACATGGCGTGGGTGGGGGTTATTGTGGTGTTGTATACTGAATGTTGGGAGATTCACCAAAACTAGAAAAAGCAAGAGATGCTGCCTCTAACGAAGCCTTAATTTATAATTCGAACTTTGGCTCAAATGAAGTCTTACATTTCATTTGGAACGGTTTTCTTATTGCTTTTTAGTACAAAAATTAAAAATTTTGTACTAAAAAATATCTTTAAGAAGCAATAAAAAAGCCGTCCCAAAAGAAGCCTTAATTTATAATCAGAACTAAGGTTTCAAAGTTCTTGAATTTGTGTTGAGTTTGTATTGAATATAACATAATAAATTATACTAATCTAACTGCAAATCTAATGGCATTGAAGGATATTATGATGTGTTTTGTATTAGAGCATCATGATGGATATTTTTTCTATTTATTTGTATCTATGTAGCTCTCATGTTTGAAATTGTAAAAATTTAGCATACAAAAAAGAAAAGCAGCATAAAAAATAATAATACCATTCCAAATTAAAAATAAATAGTTATTATGATAGGGCCTTTAGTTTTATAAGAGTTTCATGGATAAAAGAAAGTGGAAGAATCATTTACTTCAAAGCTTTTCAAGTATACAAGAAGTACATATATATATATACAATAAAAAAAGCCATGAGGAAAAATTATAGAACCAGACTTAGATGACAAAACTTTTAATAAAATAATTTGTAAATTTGAACCTAACCCCTCATTCAATCACCATAGGAATAATTGAAATATGCATATGAAATCATGTACATATGTAATATAAATAGAATATATAAGAGTAAGTAATATAAAGTAAAACACTATTTTGCTTCTTTGATATAAATCATAATGAGAATACATCAATAAAATAAGAACAACGACAAATAATTAAAGAGAAATTGAAAGCAACAACTACAAACATAAGAGCTATAAAACACAGAAAATATAAAAATATTGCTATACAAACTTAAATATTAAATGAAATCCTACAACTGATATGTTTGTTCCTATAGTGATGGTCCACCAAGCACTCTAGTACTAACTTTTATACTAAAGCCTTGCATAGGATCCCCATTTCCTTTCCCCCTTCTTGGAAAAAGACATGTACAAAATCTTATAATCCCCAATATAACATTTGCAAGTAGTTAACATCATTTGCAAAAGAAAATAAAATTAATATTTCAAATTAAAATTTCTAAATCACAAAAATTCAAAATCTCCTCATTATATGACTCCTTTTTAGGTAAACACTAGTTTAGGTTAGAATTTAAGTTCCTAAAATCTCTCCTTACTTAACCATTAAAATTCATAATTAAAGTTAGACATATGAGAGGTTATTTGTCAAAGCATTGCTCAATAACATTAACATGTATATAAAAGACCGAG
Organism: Dendrobium catenatum; assembly: GCF_001605985.2. Taxonomy (NCBI): domain Eukaryota; kingdom Viridiplantae; phylum Streptophyta; class Magnoliopsida; order Asparagales; family Orchidaceae; genus Dendrobium; species Dendrobium catenatum. The sequence continues at coordinate 218,084 of NW_021318800.1, read as the reverse complement.
AGAACTCACCAAGGATATATGATCTATCTGAGGTTGTTTATTAGAACACTACTTGATAATATTAACCTATGTGAAAGAAGCCAAAAGAACCCACCAAGGATGTATGTCATATTCGAGATTATTTCTCAGAGCATTCTTTGATAATGTTAACATGTGTGGAAGAGACTGAAATAATCCACTAAGAATATATAACATATCTGAGATTATTTGTCAGAGCATTACTCGATGATATTAACCTATATAGAATAGATTAATAGAATCCACAAAGGATGTATGAAGTATCTGAGTTTATTTGCTATAGTGTTGCTCGATGATGATATCGAGTATAGAAGAGGTTGAAGGAATTCACAAAAGATGTACAATATATCTAATGTTATTTATTAGAGTGTTGCTATATGACGTTAATATGTGTGAAATAGGTTGAAATAATCTACCAAGAATGTATGACCTATTTGAGATTATTTATTATACCATTGATTGATAAAGTTAACATGTGTGAAAAAGATTAAGAGAATCCGCAACGGATGTATGACATATTCGAAGTTATTTATTAGAGCATATATTGCTCGTTGATGTTAACATGTGTGGAAGAGGTCAAGAGAATTCACTAATGATGTATGTCCTATACAAGATTTTTTATGAGAGCATTACTCAATGATATTAACTTATATGAAATATGTCGAGAGAATCCTCCAAAAATATTTGATATATATGAGGTTGTTTGTTAGACCATTATTATGAAATTGATTCAACAATGACTGATACTAGAGAGGCAATAAAACAAACATAAGGTTACCCTTAATAGTGAGAGGCTTCTTTTACATCTGATGATAAATCTTGGCAAAGAGGCTATGTTGCTTCAACCATGCTCAAGATGTTGACATGAACGAACTTTCGAGGTTGGAGCAAAATTGCCCCCAGCTAGGAATCACATTCTCATATATAGCGTCAAATTGCTGCATCCTAGAATAGTGGTAAAGATATATAAAGTTTAACGTCTTAGTTTTATATGAAGATCTAGCACACAAATAAATAAAATATTAAGGTGTAGTGTCTATAAGAGACGCCAAGTTGTTTATGTGGAAAATATTAAAAAAGGAAAAAACCATGGAGCATGGCCCATTTTGAATGAACCCTCTAGTGTTTGCAGTTGATTACAAATGAGGCCCTTCCTTAGGGAAAAGGACTTGACTCGATGTATCCAATATACATTATATAGAATGCATTACGTGGTGGGAGTTAAAATAATCAAAGTTGACATGCTTGTTTGGTCAACATAATCATAGTTGGTGAGCAGTGTTAATCAGAAAGATCATTGTCGGGCAATGGTGGTTGAATGGACCGTTGTTCAGGTGACATAGTGTCACGACCCGACCCGATCCGGGACGGCCAGATCGTCCTGGACGATCCTGGAGCAGATTTTTGATATTACACATAGGTAAAAAAGATCATATTCGGATGACGATATTCCAAAGGGTTGTAGTTGGTAGGTGATGGATGTTTGAAAGATTGTAATTAGATGTTGATGGTCGAAAGGACCATAGTTGGGCGAAAGTGGTCGGAAAGACCATAATTAGCAAACAATGGTGGTCAGAAAGATCATAATCGAGTGATAGTGGTTAGAAGGAGCATAATCGGGCGACGGAGATCAGAAAGACCATAGTCAGGTGACAGTGGTCAAAATGATCAATATCGGCAGGCGATAGAGGTTGAAAAGACCGTAGTTGGGTTAAAAGTGGTCAGGAGGACCGTATTCGGACGACGACAATCGGGGAGATCGTAGTCAGGTGACTGTAGGTGATGGTGGTTAGAAGGATCGTAGTCGGTTGACAATAGAGGTTACACAATATAATAGTTTGGCAACAGTTGGTGGTCGGGTAGAAGTTTAAAGACGGTTGGTGATCGAGGAAATGTCCGGCGATAGTCATTGGCCAGACATAAATCCTGCGTCAGTTGGTAGTTGGGCAAAAGTTTGGCGACTGCTAGTAGTCGGGTGAAAGTCCGACAATAGTTGATGGTCGGGCAAAAGTCCGACGCCATGTGGTAGTCTAGGAGGGATCTAGTGGAAATAGAACTTTTATTTCTCTTCCTTTCCTCTCTTTCTTATCTACCTTAGTTTCCCCCTTACTTGGTTCCCATTTATGTGAAGAATGAGTGGCTATTTATAGATTTTTGAGGATGACATGATCAGTAAATAGGAAAAAGATCAATGTCAAGTTGTGAGTGTTTTTAATAGATGGTTGATATCAAGTCCCTTGATCATAAACCATTTATCGAGTATCTGAGTGTCTTAATATTGTCAGGAATCGGCAATCTTAGACTTGTTAGATTCATCTCGTATAGCCTCTTGATTCAACTATAAGCATGACATATTTGGTGATCATTTGATCATCCAATTTATGGTTTGAATGTTTCAAATATGCTTCGGGTCCTCAATTTGGACCAAATTGTGCTTGGATTGAGTCCAATTTAGGGTCATTGCGTTCGTCTTTTCGAGACATTCAATTCAACTATAAGTTTGCTGAAAACGAAGTTCGAATGATCCCATATTTAATTTTGAAAGTTTCTAACTCAATTTTGGCTCAAGATTCGTGCCATATCAAGATAATTTTTTTATGATATATCAATTTTAAATAAGTAATCAAACAAAATCAATTTGAACAAAATTAATTAAACAATATACAAGCCATCATTGAGCTTAATATTAAATTTTTAGTAAGTTACTTATTGAATAACAAACAAGATGTTGGTAAATATAAATAAATAAATTGAATTATATTTAAATTTAACCCATTTAACCCTCAAAACTCTTAATTAACATTTTAATTTATTTAATCACTATTTCTAAAGTGCATTAATCTATCAATAGTCCTATATAAATTGTTCTTTTCGATTGACAATAAATTAAAAAATATATATGTTGACAATAATGAAGAACAAAATTGTTGGGGCGGTCAGTGGAAGTGTAGATAAATATTTTTTTGACCTGAAATGAATCAATAGGCCCCTACGACTCAATTAAACCTAAAATTTTTAGGCGAAATTTTGAAAATATTATAATTTAAGATTTGGTTATCATAAAAAATATAATTAAGAACAAATCTTAAAATGATAAAATATGTAAAAAAAATAATTTCGTTTAAAAGCAGAACGCAAAAAAAATTTGCGTTTCCTGTCAAAACACTTTTCTTTTTTGCCTTTTCTGTTAAAAGATAATTTTTTATTTTGCATTCATGTGTTTTTTTTTGCTGTCCTTCAAAAGTCTAAAATTTAATTTACAAATTTAAGGTAAAATTCTATAAGGTGGTGACGAGACTTGCAAAGCATTATGGTGCTAATGTTGGCCATTAAAATACAAGCATAATATTAAGTTAAGTGTTGCAGAGATGGGGATGCTCAAGTGGATTAGTAACTTTACTCTTAAAGAGAGGATACAAATGATCATATAAGCGAAAAAGTTTAAGTAGCTCCTATGAAAGATGAATTTTTATTAGGTCCGGTGTCTTGACGTAGCTCTACGTTCGGACGTTAGTAAAATGGTGCCACGTGCTCTTACTTTTTACTGTGCGGCCCGACGATCTGACCCGGACCGGACCCGGGATTGCTATGTATTGACTGATTTGCGCAGACCGGGGTATTTCTAGGTATTGCTCGATATTGCTTTTCAATAATGAGAGCAATAATGATAAATACCATTATGTCAAGATCAATACCGAGCAATACCCATATTTTGCTAGTTATTGCTCGGTATTGCTCGGTATTGGTCTTGACAGAGCGGTATTTCCATTATTGTCAAACAATACCTAACAATACCGAGCAATACCTAGCAATACTGGGTTCCGATCCGAGTCGGGTCGTCGGGCCGCGCGGTAAAGAGTAAGAGCACGTGACGACATGTTGTTGATCTCCGGATGTAGAGCTACGTCCGATGTCCGGACCTAATAATTGTTCGTGAAAGATAAGATTAAAGAGAGTTATCTTAGAGTCTTAGATGGTTCGATCACATAAAATGACTCTTTTTATTTTTATTTTTTGTTAAAATGCGAATTATAATTACATAAAAAAAAAACCCCAATTTTTTATATTTTAATCTTTTTAAAATTTGTTCTTAATAACCTTCCTCATACTAAATTCCTTTAAAAATTTTCGCTACTTTTTAACGAAGATTTTAAGATTACACATCAAATTCCCAAGTTTTTTCAGTCTTTACTTATGCACTCGCGCCGCCTCCTGCAGCAGCAACAACCGTACCGCCGCCCGATCTCTCTCTTCCTCAGAGAGGGAGTTATCAGACCTAAAACCCAAATTTTCTGGCCGTGAACGTCTTCTCAAGCAACCATGACTGGTAGATACGGAAACTTTTGTAAGATCGTATACCCTAATTCTCCTTTATGTTACCTGTTCACCGTGTTCTCCGCGAATTTCTTTTGAGGCAGACCACGCGCAGGATCAGGAGATGGAAATCGAGGCGTTGGAAGCCATTCTTATGGATGACTTTAAAGGTTTGTATTTAGATCTAAATTCATAGTTGCGGCTGATTGGGGCCGTGTTCCATCTTATAAATCGGCGAACTTTTTTGTCAGAAATCGACCCCAGCGAGAGCGGCGTAAGCACCACAAACCGGTGCTTCCAGATTACCCTGTCACCGCAAGTGAGTGCCATTGCTCGAGAAAATTGGAATTGAATTGGATTCCCTTGCCAAGCTACTATATTTGGGTCTCGTCTTTGTCTTTATTTTATTATATTTGTGGAATGTTATCCAGTGTGTGTGTGTGTGTGTGGGGATTGCAACATGATTCGAGTAATCACAATAATCGCATTGGCAGGAAAGCTTGTAAGCTGGATCAAAACGCCATATTTATTCAATGTATTGTTGAAGAGGACATGCGTACAACTCTTATAAATCAAAGTTGTTTCGTTTAACTGTTTTTTTTTTTTTTTAACTACAGTCATTGATGAACGCATCTCTAAAAAATCTTGCTGTCTACCTTAGTTCGGGAGAAACTTATAATTTGTAATCGTTAGTTTATTATTCCAATGAAATCAATATTTTGTCAAAGTTTTAAATTTTAATTGTAAGTTAGGTTTCTTCCCTTATGTGAAGGGAAAATTATTAGGTACGGATACCGGACGTAGAGATAAGTCCGGTCACGTCCGGTCATCCACTTAAAATTTGACACGTCCAGTTTTATTTATTTTTTTACTTTATATATTTAATGTGTCTGCGGAAATTTAAGCCAAATGCATCAAAAGCGCAACCAAAGCACGGTAAAAAAACGCAACAAAAGAACAATCGAGTGCAACTAAAGCGCAGATAAAGGGCAATAAAAAAGTGCACCAAAAGAGTAGTCAAAGCGTAACTAAAGTGCATGTAAAGCGCACAAAAAAGCGCAACCAAAGTGCACTCCACATGTCAAATTTTAAGTGAATGTCCGAACGTATCTCTATGTCCGGTCTCCGCACCTAATAATTTTCTTATGTGAAGACGGCACAATTGTTCTGTCTTCGGTTGAAAGTGTGCACACTTGGAAATTTGACCACATCAATAGTTTTAAGTGACACTTTATTTTTGGAGCTTTTTTTGTTTTCACCATGCCAATCACCCAAATCCCAGTACCTGAAGGATTACATAGATTGAGAATTGCTGGATGAAGGGAGTTTGGCTCATATCCTTAAGTGGTATACCAGATGTCTAGCATATGATTGTTATGTGCTATTTTGTCTGCTTCTTGGCTTGGTTGTTTTATTGTAGGCTAATTTATTTATATTATTCTTTAAAATAAAAATGTATATATAAAAAAAAAACGTTTGCTGTATTTGCATAATGTAAATGCACTGGATCATGTGGGTTTGCCTAGTGGTAGCTTGGAATGGCTTAAAATGGTATCACATAATTATTGTGTTGTTACATATATTGACCATACATTGGCAAGAGTGCTCATTTTTCTTCAGTTTTTACAATTTATTGTTCCGTTTTAGTATCTGTCATTAGAAGATAGAACTTTATTTGTTTGCTCGACTAGTATCTCATGGATTATGTACACGTGCGGGTGTCAATACACTTTTTAGGTTGTCAACGCTACATCTTTTATAACTCGGGAGTTTTATTATTATGGATTATATAGAGACCGGATATGAAAAAATCCCACCATGAAGTGGGATGCGTCATTGTAAGGGTTCTCAAACTTATATCCTTGAAAATAGCAAAACTAAAAGCCAGGATGAGTGTGAAAGTCGTCTAAGAACCGGAGGGTAGAGGGTCTCCATTCCATGACTCCTAAGACACAAGTCTGAGGGATAAAAGGTGAAATATTAAAGAATGGGCTTGATCTCATTCCAAATATCCTAGGTTACTTATGTCTAAGGCCTCATTAATTTTAAAAAACCATTAGAGTGAACTCATCCCACTCTAGGGTAGGGCATGCCATTTTTAAGGCTAAAAGGGGTAGCATAAAAACGAACCTAGTACCTAAGCTATCTTAGGATGATCAAAAGCTACTTAGTGCATACCACTATTCAATTTAATGTCAACTTGAACTAAGAAGACAACTGAACACCCTAGGTTCCACTAGGATAATACTAGAGACAAAGAGATGAAAGGATCTATTAGATAACTCTAGGGTCATTAGAAAGGTCTAAGGGTCAAACTACTAGCTCTCTTAGGATCATTTAAGGGGAATCTAGAGTTTAAACTATTAGCACACTTAGGATCATCTAAATGTCATTAGAATTAAATGAAGGAGTCATTAGATGGCTCATGATCAAATGAGACCTTCTAAGGCACCCTAAAAGCTAGTTTAGAAGCTAAGGAGACTACTAGTTCACCTAGAGGCAACTAACTTAAGCTAGGGTTGAGAAACCATAAGGGTCTTATAAGGTGGTATGGTCTCACCTGAACTACCCTATGGGAGGTTTCTAGTCCAACTCGGATTATCTAAAGGGAAGGCTAGAACCATATGAGAAAGTTATTGAAAAATTCAAATATCATATGAGATTGTCTAAGGCAAGCTATTAGCTAGATGTATGATCATCTCGACTAGACTAATGGAAGCATGCTAAGTCGCCTAGGGTCGATGGGGAAGAGCTAGGTCAAATACATGAATCAAGAGACTCGTAAGGACTACACTGGTCAATCTTTCAAAGTTTAGGATTTTATGATTTTTTACTATATGGTAGTTAAAGGGGTTTAAGCCTAAGTGTTTTGATTTAAAAAAATTAATTTTTTTAAACATCTTTTTGTGTTCTTTAAAAGCTTAAAGGAACACCTAAAATTTTATATGTCCAAAACCTATATCTATAAGAATATGTGTCAGATATGACAATAAGCAGGCATCCTAATAAAACATCTCTCACAACAAGGTTACATCAAACTGTGGGTGACACACACCACTCTAATAAAACATCTCTCGCAACTGGATCAATCTAAAGGCCTCGTCAAGACATCACTTGCCCTTCTCATCTCAAATAGGGCGATCGCAGAATAACCTTACACGCCACATCAATCCATCAATCTGACTACTCTCTAGAGACATTCGACCTCCTCTAATCTCAGTAAAGGTCCCAGAACCACTCGCAGCCAACGACGACAAGCTTCTAGTGGGACATCCGACTCGCCCCTCTCAGTTGACATTCCATTTGACATCGATGGTCGACCAACGACAAACCCTAATCGGACAACCGACACATCAAAGACATACTTTACTTAGCCGTCCAAACTCTGTAAAAAGGAGGGTGACGGACAATAGAAAGGATGATGGAGGGAAAGGAGGGAAAATGAGAGAAACACAACCACAAGCACTAAGTAAGAGGAGAGATTTAATTCAACTCCATTTAGAGAAAAGCCTCAGATGGGATGCTATAACCCTTTTTTGTAACCAAAAGCTCTAAGCTTTCTACTAGCTTGTATTTCTGGTCTGGATAATAAAGATTTCGTCTCCTTCTCTCCCTCTTTTATCGTAGTCTATATTTTTCCACATTCTCCCCTCATACCCCCTTGTATGCTTGTGGTGCTTAGTACTGCCAAGCATCATCCACCAAACAAAATGGATCCAACAGGTAGCTTAGAGAGTAAGCCAAGGAAGGAAGAGGGCATGAGACCTCATGTATATTAATGGATGGTCCTCTCTTCCAATATTTTTAATGTTTGAAAGATTGGAAAGAGTTTTTTTTAGTGATGGAAAAGAGAGAGTAGAAAAGAGAGAGTAGAGAAGAGAAATTAATATATGATATATTGATACTATAATATAATATAAAATTATAAATATATAAATAACTACATAACAATTCATACTTGCTCACTAAGTCTATTTCGCAGCAGAAGCCTTGATCAAAGTTTTTCATGTGGGCGAAAATTTCATGCAAATGAAAATTTTCCACACAAAACTACATGAAATCTTTGAGAAATTATTGTTGCGCTTGTCACATGTATCCCCAAATATGTTGAAGAACATGATTCAACTCATAGAATCCAATTTCGAGCACGGCGACGAATCTCGGCGACCATGATTGACTCAACATATCGTCACGCTCAATCGTGCGAAGAATGCATGAAGTAGATTTGATCGATGGCTTAAAGCCAACGAATGTTACAATCAACGGAGGACAATCCTACAAAGCACATAGTGAGTCCAAGGAAGGTCTATACCAATAATGAGGTGAACACCATGGTATTTAAATATTTAATTGAAACATTGGGATCAAGAAACTAAGCCATATAGGTAATATAAACATTGGAGAACATACCTATTCTCAATCAGGTCATCATCATGGACATGTTTTACGCTAAATTGAAATAGAAAATAAATGCCATGTATAACATCCATACACATAATTCATTTTCCCAATGAGTAAAGTCTTTCATATTTGTTTCAAAAGGTGAACATTTAAAGTGATAAATTTCTTAGCATTTTTTTTGTCTAAATTAAAACCTCTTTTTGAAAAGTTATGTTGCAAATAAGCTAAACCAAAATATGCCTTAGAAGATGGTTTGGGTATATATATGACAAAGGGTAGAAACAGATCAATAAGGTGGATGGATGAAGTTAATATTGAAGGATTAGGATAAAAAGGAGGTAGATCAAAGGTAACTTGATAGAATTCATGCAGAAAGATTTGATCAAAACAAGTTTACGACTTAGTGGAGCATTAAACAGGCTTCATAAACCGATCAAGTTGGTATAGAGCTGATAATGATGATGTATTTTTCGTTTAAATTTGAAAGGGCTTCACATAATAGTTTTAGAAGGGTTATTTTGCGGTTTGACGAGGACTTGCGGCGCGATTTTCGAATTCCAGATAAAGAGTTGATTTGTTAGGAAATTCATTGGCAAAAAAATGAATCTAAGTTGGTATTCATGTTCTGCAGAAAGTAATAAAAAAATAAAAAAGAAAATAAATTCTCTACTAGCTTCTTATTGGTAGGCACAAGTTGGGAAAAAAGTAAATAAAGAATTTCGCCATCTTCATGAAGTCTTAAATAATACCTCACTGAATGAAACTACAAGGTAACAAGTTAGAACAAGTCATATCCTTAATGGTAGTTTGATGCATGATTGCTATGAAAGAATTTAAAAAATGATAATAATATGGATACAAATTAAATGGGGAAGATTAAGACTAAGAAATAGAACCTTTTAAGCACGTCTTTTACCCAAACAAGGTGCTAATCTCTCTTGCAATGTTTTGAGCTTTTGCTTAATCAATGTCAAAATTCTATAATAGATGTATGACTTTCACATTCAAAATAAGAATTTTAATCATGCATAAATTGTCGTACATAACTCATTATTCTTTATAGATGGAAGAAATAATAATATGCCAATAAATTGTTTTCAATTTTAATGACGGGTGTGAACATAACCCAAACAAAATAATAAAATGATGCTAATACCCATAAAACATAATATGACTCATTCCCTAGACTTGTTGGAATGATTAATGTCTCTTTGATGACATAAATAGAAGAATACATAATTAATGCACGTGCTAAATTTCATGATCTCTAGAATTTTTTACGTATGTTCATTTTAGTCTGTGACTTTTTAAAGCATTCAATTTGGTGCCCTAACTCACAAAATCTGAACCAATTTAGGCATATTGTCAACTTTGGGTCTTTTTGGATGGAAATTGGTGGAGAGAAGTGCTCCATGAGGGCATCTTGGACATTTAATGGCCAGTCTTGTTGCTTAATAGCAACTAAAACTAATGAGATTGACCTTATGAAGTCTCAAATACGCCATGCAAAACTTTCCTCCATTAATTTTGATCCCAAGAAGCAGAAAAGTTGACTGTAGGGACAAAATTGGCTCTGATTTGTTAAGTTGAAGGACAAAATTTGAACACTGAAATTGCTTGGAACTTAATTGAATGCACCTAAAAAATTATAGGGATCATTTTGTTCATTTACTCTATAAATAGAAAAAATAACTAATAGCCAAGGCCCAAGAAACAGTTTTACATATTTAATTCCATTGAATAAAATATACCAAATAAAATAGTAACATAACCTTGATGTCAAGAAGATATAATTTGACTCAAATAACCTAAACATTTATTTAAATGACTTCCTAATGCAGAACAACATGCATGAATCGGAAACTTGCACGAAATATGTTAAGAGCAATTTCAGATTTTAGTTATTCGTGATTAAAACAACAAGATACAACTCTTAAAGGCTCAACTCAGTTAGCCTAAGCCACACAAGAGACTGAGCCAAATCAAAACACATAGGAAAACTAAGACATTGCAATGCGAAGTAGTTTCCAACTTAACCAAGACTTAACAATGAAATCTAATAGCAAAGAAGTAACAAACCTACGATTACTAATGGATGGCGATTAGTGGACACAATTTCTTGCTTGCACAAACTCTCAACAAAGTAAGTAGAATTTGAAAAGTAAGTGAATCAAGGAAGAAGATCACCTTCTCGGAGAGATGACGTGAATCACTATAAACCTTCCGTAGCTTCTCTTCCCTAGCCTTGATCACAATGAGTAGCAAGTGGTGGGCGACCTTCTCTTTGCATCCAACAATGTTTGGAATCAAGTTGAGGAAGGCAAGTTGAGAAGATCCATACAATCTTAATCTTCGTACGCAAAATCGGATTCAACTCCGGATTGATCATCCATCTCAAATCAATGAGGGAGAGACACCTTGAGAAGGAGCGTGGAGAGAGAGGGAGTGGACGGTGGGAGAGGGTGGTCGGCAGGTGGTAAGGGGAAGGGAGACGGTTAGGGTTTAGAGGAGGCTAGGCTAGATGGAATAGAGAATGAGTTAAACTCCAAATCTGAAAATATTCTCAGATTTAATTAAAATTGGAGGGAAATTAAAAGGATTTGAAATTCAATTAGCATGACATTAATTCCCTTAATGAAGCACTAAAGGAGAGGGGCCCATTAAAGGGGGCCGGCGGCATGTAGAGGGGATTGGGAGTGAGGGAAAAGGAGTTATGCGTTTCCTAATTCGCTCCGCCCAATTAATTATGAAAATCTCAAATCCGCTCAAATTCAAAATTTGAAATTTGAAATCTCATTGAAAACTTTCCTAATTTGGCGTTGGACAAATTTGGAAACTTCCACTTTGAATTTCAGAATTTGAAATTTGTGGAGAAGCAATAAGGGAACTAACAATTGGTGTAGGGGAAGATGGTGGGGAAAACAACAAGGGGAAGGCCGGCGGTTAAGGTGGTGCCGGTTGGATGAGGGGACGGTGGGTCTTGGGGAGTTAGTGAGGCTTGGCTAGGGGCGGTTATGAAGTGGTTGTTGGTGGAGGAGGGTGGTCGGCGGTGGGTGTGGGTAGAAGAAAAGAAAGAAGGGGAGATAAACCAAGAGCCACCAGGTGACTGTTGGGTATGACGGGTGGCCTCTCCTAGGCTCCACCAAATTCACAAACTTTCTCTCTCAAGCTCTCACAAACGCTTCAAGAAGAAGAAAATGCAGGAAATTTTTTTATATCATTCATTAACCCTCAAAAGTACAAGATGAAGGCTATAAATAGCCTAATACAATGACATAAAATAAAAGATTAAAATACCCTCGAGGGGCTACAAGACTCAATCCCTCAAGCAAGGGTAAAAAGGGAAAAATGCAGAAATAAAATACATCAAAATAAAATGACCATACTAAAATCAGAAATACATCGGGCAGATCGTGGCCGTAGATCTACGGCCACGTCGGCGGTAAACTTTCCAACTGATGTCCCCATCACTTCCCCTCTGACATAAATGGAAGAATGCATAATAAATTCAGCTGAACTCCAAGGTTATGTCTGACGAGATTGATTAGATTTTTGTTAAGATAATTTGGATCCCTTCCCTTTACTTTTAATGCGCTCACGGGAATGATTTTTGTAAGAATACTTATGTAATTCTCCTCTTGGGCAGGAGGATGATTTGGATGCATCAAATTATACTCCAGGTCAGTTCATTTGACTGGCATTTTCATGTCTATTTTCAAGTCATACATGTTCAACTTTTCTAGTACTGCACATTTCATCTTACAATTATCAAAGTTAATGAGAAAAGTTTCATACTGTTCCAGCATGTTCGTAGAAAGTAATTAGTAATTTAGTACTCATTTGAAAATATTCTTTTAGTGCTGAGCATGTATTTTTTTTGCAGTTCAGTTGGCTTTGATTTTTTCTCATACTGAAAAATACCCAGATGAACCTCCACTTTTGAATGTCAAGAGGTCAGTCCCGAATCTTGATGCAAGTTTATTTTCTTAAAATTTGTTTTTTCAATCATTTTGTTTCTTTATGCACTTGATTGTAGAATAGGACAACTTAATTTGGTTGTGTTCTTAATTTACTTTTTGTTTTTATGTTATTAATCTAACGTGTTTTAAGAGTTCTTAACGTGATTTTAATGTTTTTTCTTATTAAGGTAAAAATACATGTTATGCATCAGTGAATGTTTAGTACTTCTGATTTGTTGACTGCAATTCCCTTGTCTATGCAGCATACGTGGAATAAAAACTGATGATCTTAATATGCTACAAGAAAAGCTTGGAAGAGAGGTAGAATAAAAAACTTTCTTTGATTGTTTGTTTATTTTTTATTGCTTCTCGAAAAATCATGATGAAATCTGAAGGTGATGAGGACATCAGAGATCAACGGCTACGATCTTGAGTTATTTATTTTTCTGTACTAGTTTATTCTATATTGTTGTTTTTCCCTTTATACCCTTACGGGTGGTCATGTAGTGTTGTAGCCCGAATGGTATTTTAGTTTTTTATTTCTTTTTTCTTCTTGAGCCTATTTATAGGCTAGTTGTTTTGTATTATGGGATGATGATCAATATGAAATTTTCAGCTTGTGCTTATGGATCTCTTTGTGAGTTCTAAGTTCTCTCTCTTGGGATGATCTCTTAGTGAGTTCATGAGAGGAGGAAGATCTCTTTGTGAGTTCTAAGTTTTCCCAAGATTTCTTTGTGAGATTTGGGGTGGAAGTACTTGAGGTGAGTAAATCCCTAGTTCTTCAATTTCTATTATTTTTCCTCGGATTGATTTTCCCTTCCCCTAAGCCCCTTGCCGCCACTCCCATTGGGCCATCCAAGCCGGCGGCCCCTTCTGCCTTCCACCCACCGCCGGCCTTCCTTCCCCTTCATCCCCTCTCCACTTCTCTAGCCGCCGGCCTCCCTCCTAGGGATTACAAATTTGAAATTCAAATTTTTCCAAGAGACATTGATGACTTTCCTAAAATAATTCCATGATTTTAGGCAATCCTCTTAATTGAATTTCAATTCAAATTTGAAATTCAAACAAATTCCAATTAATTGTCTTTATATTAGGAAACTTCCCTTTCATAGAAAATCTGAAATTTAATTCAGATTTTCTTAAAATCTGTGATTAATTGTGTGGGCCTCACTTAATAAAAACTCAAGCCTCTCTCTCCAATACATATGGCCGGCCCGTTAATGGGCTTTTCTCTCTCCCCAAATTAAATTAAAAGCTCCACTAATTCAGCCCCAAATCCCTCCCCCATTTCCCCCTCTCTCTCTCTCCACTTTGCCACCTAAGCAACATTTAATGCCTCCTCCAATTAACCATCAATCCTCCCAATTATCTCTACCCGTTGGAATTGAAATTAATTTCAGAAAATCTGAATCAATTTCCCTCCAATTCAAATTCAAACCAAGAATTAACTCCCCCCTCTTTTCCCTCAAACCTGATCTTCCTTTCCCTTATTTACCCGGCAACAATACGAGCATGCTTCTTCCTGCTGTTACGCCATCCAGAAGGTTTCCACATCCACTGCCTCAAGTTCCTGGACGTGCTACCCTGCTGTCCTGAAATTCCTGCAAAGGAAAATCAGCAGTTTCACTGCTAAGAACCCTCCGGGTGCTGTCCAAAGCCTTCCTTTGGCTGCTGTTCAGATTTTCTAAGTTATAGGGTTGCTGTCCAGAAAAATTTCAGCAGTAGAAACAACTGTTCTGCAGATCAAAAGTCCTCCAACTGCCGCACAATTCTCCAAACAGAATTCAGGTTGTCCAAAGAAAATCCAGCCAAAAGGGGCGACTGTCTTGCCCGGGAAGATCTTCTGATTGCTGTTCCAAGCCCCAAACCTAGGATTCGGTGATCTCTTTCCCTCATTCTTTATTTACCTAGTCATTTTCTAATGTGGAATTAATTGATTCACTAAGATCTTGTTAGCTCTACCCGCTAAAGCCTAGTATTTTAAAATGTGAGAGTAGAGTGAGGGGTCCTTGCATAGCAACTATCATCATTGTTAATTTAGGGATTTATTGTTGAAACCATTCATGTATGCAACGATAGGTTGACTTGATTGTTTTATGATTTTAACTCTTACGCGTGTGATTCAGCCTAAGCTTATTTTATCGCGCTTAGTGTTTTCTTTTGTCGTTAGAAAATTCATTGTGAAGATATGATTATTTTGGCTTCTAACACTTAAGCGTGCAAAATCTTCAAGTAATTCAACTTGCATGATCGTATCACATAAGAAGGTCTATACTCATAAGAAGCACATTATGCATTAGAGGGAGCACGTAGTTATTCTGTTTTTTATGATGTGATATACAAACTGAAGTAAAAATGCTGGGTCTTACATCCAATCTAAGAGAGGCTTATGTAAGGTTTTGTTTTGATAAACTTGTTGACTTTGTGCTGACTCTATTAATCAGGCTAGAGTTTACATCCTGATATCCTAGTAGTGGATATTGCAATCTCAAGAGCAAGGAAGGTCCATCAGTGGGACTGGCTGACTATAGAGAGGCTTATAGGTGGGATTTACAGCCTCTGAGTCCAAGGAAAATCCATAAGTGGCAACTATAGCTTTGATAGTAGAGAATTTTATAAATTAGTTTACAACTTTAATGCAACGTGTACTTAAATATACATATCGAAGTGATGGCTCACTAGGACTGTTATATTAAACGTTAAAAATTCATACATGAGTTATTGGCCAATGTTGATAATCTGAGTTGACACCATATGATTTTAAATTGTGCATTAGGCATAGTTTGAGCATGCCTTAACTCTATGATTGCTTATTATTTTGTGGGACTTAATAATGATAATTAGTTCCTTTGTGAACTAGGTTGATATTTTAAACCATAACATGATGGCGTATTTTATCATGATTTAAAAGCAAAGTTCAGCTTACTATTTATTTCATCATTATTTGTTTGTATCTTCTATTTTTTTTTCCTTTACTAAGCGTTGAAATAATGTTGTTGCACTCGCTGAATAATGATAATTAATTCCTTAGTGAACTAGGTTGATATTTTAAACCATAACATGATGGCGTATTTTATCATGATTTAAAAGCAAAGTTAAGCTTACTATTAATTTCTCCATTATTTGTTTGTGTCCTCAATCTTTTATTCCTTTACTAAGCGTATGTATTAGATTTAACCTATGTTAAAAAAGTCACTCTAAGTGTTCCCTTTATGTTTGCACCCCTTGAATATTTAGGTTGTCCTGCTATTAGATTTATGGTCACTTGCAATCTTCTTTGGGAGTTCTCTTTCCTTGATGGTCAACAGGAGTGCGGGACCTTATAGATAAAATTCTTGACTTTCTAAGATGCCACAAACCTTTTGTCAACAAAAATATGGGAGAAGTCTGCCCCATATGTCATGCCTCCTTTTTCATCGTACGACATCCATTGTGAGACTTGAATCATTTCGAATGCAAGTTAAATTTTGAAGTATTTTCTTGATAGACCCTTCCTACTCACAACTTTGAGGTTTTCCTCTATATCTTTGTGGCTATCTTGTTGGGAGATTTATGATTAACTTGACCACCTTCTTTAGGAGCCCTTTTTTCTTGATGGTATGGATGGCCATAAAGATGGAGGTCTTGACCTTTTAAGATTCCACCAATATCTTTGGGTGGAAGATCACTCATAGTTGTATTTCTTAGATGCCACACCTTGATGTTCACTTTGTGGTATCTTTTATGGGCCCAAATATTCTATATTTTGTGCCATGTCATCTTTTACGAAAAGCAACTCTATAGTTTGAGATTTTTCTCATTATATCTTTGAGGACGACATACTAGGAGATTTGTGGTAAACTTGCAAAACTTCTTCGTTAGTTGTCTTTCCTTGTCGCTGACCTTATAGACAGGGGAGGAAAGAAACATCCTTTCCTTCTAGCTCTAGGGTGTTTGCTCAAGTACCTCCTAGAAAGATTCTTTATAACTAAATTTTAACTATTTTTCTTGCCCATCGAAGAATTTCAAGTTGTTTTGGGTGAGTCAAATGTTGAATTGTAGTGTGCTCGGAGATCCCGGAGTGCTCAGCTATTGGTCGAGTCTTTTCCTTCAATATTTCCTTTTTTATCCTA